>NC_072458.1:17459549-17762883 GCF_027596085.1 Anoplopoma fimbria
GAATACAATAAATACTAAGTGGAAGGCTCAGGGTAGCACTTCATGAAGAGGTGAGTTTTCAGCTTGCGTCGAAAGATGGGCAGCGACTCTGCTGTTGTTTTATTGCCGCAAATGGTGTCCCATCTGTTAATCTTACCCTGCACTTGTTAATAAAACAGCATCATTTTATAATTTATAGCATTAAAATAGTTAATAATAGAAATTATTTATGTTATTGTCTGTTGGTATTTTATTTTAAACTTGTTATTTGGTTGCCATCATCAAACCCCTCTGTGGAAATATTTTTTTTGCTGTATTTATAATCTAAAATCTGTAATGAATAGTGACATTTACCAATAGCTGCTATAAAAAAACGTCTTTGTGACAATATAAACAAACTTGTGGTAAAATATTTGTAGCTATGTTCTTTTGGCGTCACCAAAAATAGATTCAAGATAACAAAAACCTTGTTAACTAACCTCTTAATGATAGCATTTGTGTGTTTTAAGTGTTTAAGTAGCAATACTACAATGTAAAAAATAAACTCTAGGTAAAAGTCATGTATTTAAAACTTTACTTGAGTGAAAGTGCTGCATTATTCACTGCACATTAAAGCATAAAAAGTAAATGTAATCACAATGCATCCCTTCCAGTGAGTTATGCTATTGTATATTTGACTTGATTGGATTTTTATTAACATGTAAAGAATAATTGAATTGTTGTGGGCTCGAATTATAGCATAACATGGATAAGCCTTTACACAAGTCAAGTGCAAGTACCTCAAAACTACAATACAGTACTGTACTATTTACTTTCCACCACTGTCTACATGTATCTTAGCTATCACATCAAATCCCTTATGCTTTATGACTTTTCAAGTGCACCTGAAGGCAGCACACTTCCCATCTTTAAATCAGCAGGGGGAGCTCATGTTTCACATTTGAAGACTCATGTTTGATTAGAGAAGAAAAAAAAAAGTTGCATTTCCCTCATGTAGAAAGGCCTTTAGCCAGCCGTTTAGCTTTACAGATTGTACAAGGCTATTATCAGCATCACAGTTTTTGCTTAGAGCTCCTTGAATTGTTTATGTCTCATTTCCAAGTGGCAGAGAAACAAAATACCCCAAATCTTGCACATTTTATCTGTGAGAAAATTCATGGTTTGCATTTTGTTAAATCCACAAAGAAATAACTAGAATACATTAATGTGCTGAGAATAGAATTTGCCTCAATGCCATTTTGTCCTGACATAACAATGGATGTAACAGCGTATCAGTGTGACGCCAGTGATAATGTAAGCCGCTGCTCAGAAGCGACAGAGCGAGGCTGAATTGATCCCACAGTAGAAACACTTAAGTGCTCTGAGGCGCAGAGATGTTTTCCTGTGGGGTTACAACACACAGGTTCCTCTTTCTCTCCCTGACACACAACAACACTTTCTGCTGCTCGGCTCCATATAAAAAACAGCTACAGTCTAAAGTGGTTAGTTACAGTGTACCGTGGACAGGTCACTGATCTTGTGATGTGGATCGCAGTGTATAATCCTCATTGTGCTCATTGAGATATGAAGTCCAGGCAGAGGGAGCACCGCTGTCTCTATTTCATCAAACTGTGACTTGTTTTGCATTGAAACAACAAGACGTCCACAAAGCCCACTGTCGTTTGGATCATCTGCAGCCGGGTCTGTTGAGCTCACTGTGTGTGGGTGAGCGTGAAGCACTGCAAATTAAAATAACAAAATGATGGAGTTAGTGACTGATGGCTGACTCACAGACGGATAACTGCAAGGCTGACTGATGCTTCTATGTAACACCCAAATATCTACTTGTGAGCCCGAGCAGCCGGCTTAGTCTCTGGAATACAGGACGGGGGGCTTAATGAGAGTTTTAATTCATTTTTGACCAGAGCTGTGATTGAATTAAACTCCCACAGAAGGGCTGGATGCTCTCCCCACCACAAGCCATTTCCTCCTATTAGACATGTAACAGAAGCAGCAGGCCAGGCGGCCGGTCAGTCTGAGATAAAAATGGACTGTTCTTCCTTCATTTTGTGCAAACATATACTCTTACAGACTGTACGTCTCTGCTGCCGGTGCTCTTTTGTTCATCTTTAAAGACATAGTTCAACATTTTGGGAAGTATGCTTATTTGTTTTCTTTCTGAGAGGTAGTAGAAGAGATCGATACCACTCTTGTGTCTAAGATTTATATCAATATTCTCATCGTATTCCTCTCAAAACAAAGTGAAGAAGCATATTTCTTAAAATGTTGAAATGTTCCTCAAACATGATTTCTTTGGCCAATTGTTGAGAACTGTTGAGAGGTAATAGAAATTCTCCCAATATGTAACTGTGACTAATGAACAAACAACTTTTACATGGATTGATCTCATTTCTTTCTTTGAAAAATCCACTAAATTAATTTTACAGTGCGCGAATAGAGTGAGTGTCGTGTAACAGAAGGGGAGTTGGTTTCTGTCTTGTTGTCTTTTAATACGACAAATAGCAGAACATGGATGTGTAAAAAATACTATTTATAGTTAAGCAGCTCTTTAAAACAAAACGTTACACAAAACATGTGCTCATCTGCCTTCTTTCTGAACAGAGATGAGAGGATTGATTTCAATCTTGCGTCGGAGTCAGGATGTGGTTAGCCTAGCTTAGCATCAAGACTGGAAGGTACAAGGAAATAGTGAGCCTCACTCTGTCTGAAAACAAACCTATCAACAACTCTAAAGCTCACAAATGAACATGTTTTTCTTCATTTGCTTAATCAGTACATAAAATGCTGGAACTACTTCTTGGCAAACAACAGCCAGTTGTTGTGACTTTGCACAACTTCTCAAAGTATTGTCATCTGTTGGGTCCCATCTTGTCTGCACAGAATCCAAAACCAGTGCCTGTGCTTATTGACTGTATCTGGCAATCTGCATTGTATCCCGGGATGCTATAGTGGATGGATGTAAACTGATCTTCAAGAAAGTGATTATCTAACTCCTCTTTCTCTCCATGCAGAGGTTAGACTAGGTTAATGCACAGAAGGAGCAAGCCTAGCTGTTTCCCCTTGCCTGTGATCCACGCTAAGCCATAGGCTAAACACATCCAAGTGCTCCATACTTAATGCAAAGACACGAATACACTCCCTCTTGCAAAGATAATAAAGCCATAAAGCTTACTTTCCAAAATGTGATTTCAGGGCACGTTTAAAGAAGAATCTGTCCAGTGATGCTGTCTCATCCATCACATTTCTGGTGCGTGGTATGAGCCGTATCCCACTCAATCTACCATGGAAAATGTAGATCTGTCTTATTGCAGCTTTAGTTCTAATGTGTAGGCTAAACACCACGCTCAAGCAGCTCAGCGCTCAGGACTGCCTTTACTCGCGTGAGGCCGCAGCAGAGTGGAGCAGATCTGTGAAGGGGGATGGGCAGATTACTTTGTTTTACACCGTGGTGATGAAGTATCTCTCTCTCTCTCTCTCTCTCTCTCTCTCTCTCTCTCTCTCTCTCTCTCTCTCATGCTCACTCTCTCTTATTCTGTTCTCAACCACTCTCCATTAAGACTCACACACAGTAGGTTTGTTAATGCAAAGGGAAGATATCAGATACTTTCATGCAGTTATATACTGCGCCTCTGATATAAATGACGGCCTCCAGCTATATACATGTAGCGCTTAAAAAAATGACAAATATTTGAATGGCACGCTCTTCTGAATTCATCCTTAATTTACACTTGAAAACATTTGGTTTTGTGTGGTTATCAGAAAGCCTTTAATTTGAAAAGGCAAACACGATTCAATTATTTTAATTTTAAAAGACCTAAATTAACTAATGAATTACAATTTAAGGGTAACATAAATACACAAATGTTTCCGGATGAAAAATATTTGAAGGGATTCCTAACATCAAGGTTAGGAAGTCAAGGTGACTTAATTAATGGTATTTTAAATGCTAATGGTAAATGCTTAAGGCTACTGGGTAAACTCCCATGTGAAATCTACAGAATATTACATGTAACCTTTATTTTTGTACCATAGAAGGTCCTTCATTAAGGAGTTATGGATGAGGATAATCTACAAAAGGATAAATAAATGGATCCTATTATTCAAATGTATTAAGGGCTTTTAAATGGTAAACAGCAGGTTCTCTCATGGTCAAAGTTAAAGGCCCCGCTCAGGTTGAGTTGGGTAACTGGCCTTCATATATCAATAAAGACATGGTACATGAAACATTGATGGCTTCCTCAAGCTGTTAGAGTGATGGCTGTTTGTCCTTCAGGTCGGGGTGAATGTTATGTAAATGTTTGTAATGGCTTCATGCTGACAGGACCATGCCTTGGAAAGCAATCGTACAAAGGAAGAAAAGTGCTTTCTGTTCTCTCTCAGGCTGCATCAGGACCGAATTATAAAACGTATTTTACAATTGAAGCTTTAATATTAATGACCCTGAGAGCTTGAGGGACGCCCACCTCTCATCTCACACTGAATCCCCTATAGATTTCTCTCTCCAACGTCAATCATTCAATGACAAGACATTAAAATATTCCTAATAAAGTTTTTTTATAGACTGATCCGGCATGATACGAATCTCTTATCTTCTGTTTTTTATTTGCTAGGAGCAGAGAAGGAGACCATAATTGAACCATATAGCCTAAAGGGTTCTCTCACAGAAGCGAACATGACTCGCATTTAATTTATTTCTCTGCATGTTTAACCTTGTGCTGCTGCAGTCGTTCACATTGATCTGACGGCATTCAATTCAGACTTGTGTCTACAGAAATGTTACTAATTTGGACCTGGTAAGAATGCTGTTGTGACTTTTACTCAAAGTGAGTAAGGTGCTAATTCACCCATCAGATTAACATAAAGGGGGGTTTATGTCGGAAATGGGGTTTTGAAGGATAAAGGTATAAGGACCGAGTCATGGCTAGGACCAGAGAGTATCGAGAGTCTGAGACAAGAACAAGACTTTGAGGAATTGAGACTGAGTCAAGACCAAGACCAGAGACGTGCGAACTTACACACTGCATGTGACAATTCAGATAAATGTGGACCACGCACACAAGTCACTTCACAAATTTATCACAAAGACCCACGTTCCCATAAAAACACCCACAGAAAACAAATAAGGATTCCCCTTCCATTCCATTTCATATATATATATATATATATATATATATATATATATATATATATATATATATATACTGTATATGTGTGTATAAGTATGCCATGAGAAATGTCTTGAATTTAATGTTAACAAATAAATAAGACAATGCACAGGCAATTTAGCGATATCCCCGCAGTTGTGGTCTTGCAATAAAATCTAGCGCCCCCTTTGACTGAAACCTTGTCACCGCTGTACAAATATGCGGTCTATGCAGAGACAAGACCTTTAAAACGTGGTCTTGAAACCGATCTTGAGACCAAGAGTAGATTTAAGATGGAGCGGTGAAGCAACATGTCATTTTGTAATCAAATGTGACCTGATGAGATGTGGATCCACTGCAGCTGTACTGTTGGTGTCTTGTAAACCCATGAGGGTTGGGCACGTTTTTGTGCATGACACAATCTATCTATCTATCTATCTATCTATCTATCTATCTATCTATCTATCTATCTATCTATCTATCTATCTATCTATCTATCTATCTATCTATCTATCTATCTATCTATCTATCTATCTATCTATCTATCTATCTATGCGACGAAGATAACAAGATGGCAGTCTGCTCAGTGAAGAAGTCTAATCAGGCAGAATAATTACTTTAACTTAAGGGGGTTTACCTCATGCAGGGCATTTAAGTGATGACTTTTATGTTAATCACTCAGTTTGAAGTACCATAAATATATATATATATATACCATATTTTATCTATTAGTTGTCCATTATTACATCAGTCATTATCTATTAGTAAATGAATGGCATTTGAAGATATAAATATTAAGGTATTTAGTCTCACAATGCTTTTATAGATGCAGTTTGTCTGCTACGAATCAACCCAATGACATTTGTTTTTCAGGTTTTTACATCAAGTGAGATCAGTTTAAGTGTACACATGTATGTCTGTGGATAAACTGTGGAGAGCGCAGTGCTGTGTGGAAACACCGCTACGCACAGTGATTCATTTGGTGACGTCCTCTCCAGACCGAAGAGCTTGTGAGGAGCACTGCGAGGGAACATTCATTACATGACATCATTAACCACTTAATGGGCAACAGTGTACTGTGAGGTGGTGAGGAGGCTGCATGTGCACAAATGTTGTCAACTTCTGCTCTCTGTGGCGGAGATCAAAGCTACATGGTGCTGCTTTGTAACACTTTCAGACCGTTTGCCAACTAGAATATGCAGAATTCAATTCTGCTTGATGTTTGCTGCCAAACTCAATGTCTCATGATGGTCTAACAGCTGTTTCTCAGGCTTTTGGACACTGATAAGAGGATGGATCACATTTTATTAGATATTTAAATAGGCAGTTGTGCCAATTTTAAAGCTGATATCAGAAATTATTTGAATAATGATGAACAAGGTTTAACATCACAAACACTAGAAGCTTCGCTGTGTTTGATGTTCTACAAACATACACGGACTGCAGCGTTAAAGATTTTGGCATAATGGCAGATTATGAGTTTTCTAGTGCCTACTTATGCTTGGATTACCAAATTGATTGTTCAACTTTGTATAAAACGCTGCGCTCACTTTTTACACAGATGCCCAATCACAGTGGAGGAGGGGCAGGACAAATAGCTCACCATAAAAATGCGATCAAATCTGTTCAATTATGAGTATGTTGTGGTCTGATTGTGTATGATATGCTATATTTTTTAATGCTTTTACAGTGGACTTTATGGTGACCTCATATCTGAGGCACTGAATCATACGATTTTCACCTGGTGAGATAAAAAACTTGTTCAAAATCTGAACAAATCGATGATACTCGCCAAGATGTATAATAGGTCCGTCCTCTCTTGCTACATGCTTCATCAAGAGCAAGGGCCAGAGCAAGTACTGTACATCGTTTATCTTAGCAACCAGTTGCAACTACAGCGTCTCAGGTGAAAAAATGCTGCGCCTCCATAGTGATCTCAAGTGCTCCCAGCTGGCCGTTTTCTAGAAGAGAGCCTGGTGTTTTCAGCTGGGAAAAAAAGGCTTTGGTGGACACGGACCTGTATACTCAACCAGTGGTGAATGTGTAACAATGGCTGGACTCCTGTTATATAGAGCGTTGTAAAGTCCAGAAGTCTGAATGTAATCAATAAAAGATAGATGTTATGTATTCATTTCCAAAATTCATAATCTTTTCATCTAATGAAATATTCAGATTCACTCCATATGTATTGGCATTTATTCTATTAAAAACTATACAGTACCAGTCAAAAGTGTGGACACACCTTCTCATTCAATGGTTTTTCTTTCTTTCTTTTTAATTTTTTTTCTACATTGTAGATTAATATTGAAGACATCCAAACTATGAAGGAACACATATGGAATTATGTGGTAAACAAACAAATGCTCAACAAACCAGAATATGTTTTATATTTTAGATTCTTCAAAGTAGTTGAATGAGAAGGTGTGTCCAAACTTTTGACTGGTACTGTATTTTAAGTGCAGAAAAACCGCTCGCTTCTCCAAACAATTCCCCCGCGCACCTGGCGTTGGATATTGGATATTGGATTTGTAATCAATAAAACAGGATAAAACCCAATGCCTTTCATTTCTAAAATTTTGCACAAATCAGGTTTTTGCAGCTAAAGTGCAAAAATCTATCTACCTGTATCGGTCTCCTCTGCCTCGTACTCACTCTCCAATAATTCCTCAGCGTGTGCACGAGCTGCTGAGCCGCCCCAGCAGAGATGTAACTGAGCATGTTGATATCACAGAAACATGAACAGTGGAGCAGCGCCACACTGATGCAGTCGTTAGGCTTTAAGGCTGACTCCTCCACTGCGACTTTTATCTCATTTAATTATGCTGAGAGGATGACATCGGAGCAGGGCTTTTGTAAACACTGAGATATGGCTGTGTCGTGTGGGAACATCGGCGGGCATCTGCACCCCCACGCCTCGCCCCCAGCCCTTCATGCAGACCCATCGCTCCATCTTCCTCCTTTCATTCATTGGCTAATTATATTACTCATCTCGCTCCTGGCCTCAGCTGTGTCAATGGAACAGCTGGGGTTGTTCCTGGAGCACAGATCCTGGGAACCGTAAATCAAAACTCCTCCTGCCAGCATTGATTAAGACAGAGGAAAGCGAAGGGCAAACCCTCCTCAAGTCCTCTTATGTATCCTTTTACGATCTCATTCACATAAATATGGTTGAACGGGTCAAACACACACACGCTGTCCTTGGTTGGGTTATTCCTACATGAACTCGACCTAGAGAAAGGTCTTTGTTGGTGTCCTTCTTGGTGACAGATGTTTTTCTCCCATTTGGACTCTCCTGACCATGACCATCTTGCACAACCAGAGGTCATCGCCTTGTTTTGCAGCTGGTGGGGAAAAGACAGTTCTTCAAACCTCAGCCAAAGATGTAAAAATTAAATAAGAAAATGTTTTCTCATTTTTAGCAATATACTTCAACATTTCAGACAATGTTTGAGATTAAATATTGCCAAAATTCACAAGGATTAAGTGTGCTCTACTGAAATTAAAGCAGCTGAAATTATTTGTACGCTGACAGCGCCTCAAGGCAAGAGGAGGCTTTCATTGTATTTTGTTTGACACACTTGATTAAGCTGAAGGTGACCCACACTCACTGTGGGATAAACTTCATATTCACAAGATGCAGTTAGCAAGACTTTTGTGCAGGCAGCAACAACAGAGAAGAGTGAAAATCTTTTCTTAAATCTGCCTTCCCAAAACCAAAAAACTAAAGAGCAGAGAAAGCTTGACAGGCGTAGCGACAGTTGTTCACTTATCAGGGTTAGTTAACAGACCATAGGTTCAAATTATTTGCCAAAATAATTTGTTTAATGTTTTGTCACTTGTGGAACATTTCACTTTCTATTCTGAAAAGGCTTTTTTCTTTCTTTTTCATCTTTGTCCATAATGTGCTGATCTGCCGTTACGTTGTAGAACATATGTTAAAGTATGTGATGTCCTACTCCACAATACTCAAATTTGACCTTGGCTCGTATCGCAGAGGCAGAAAATCAACAAGAGTCTTCACTTTTTCTAATTTGGTAACACATTCCAAGTTATTCCACAAGTGGGCTGGTATATGATGTTTTTTATTTCTCAAAGAAGCAGATGTGTGTCCACGTTTCAACAGCTGGCCTGGTGACCTTCTGGGATATGGTGGCCAGTACATGATGATTGTGGTGCACCACAGCTGTTTCATTTTTGGCTTTGAGTGATGCAGACCGCCCCATCCAATCCAGCAATTCTTACATCCATCTGGACAAATGGCCTCCAGTTGTTATTGTGTTTTATTTCTATTTTGCAGCAGTGGAAATGGCATGGTAACAGCAGCAATAATAGAAGAACAGTAACATCAGGAGCCATAGCAATACAAGTAGATGTTAGTAATATTTGTATTACTAGCAGCAGACATAGTAGCTGTGATACTAGCAGTAATAGTGTTACAAGTAGGGATACTGATTAAGATTTTTTCTGACCAATAGCAGAACCTTGTTAACCGATCATTAACCATAAACAGACTAAATGATTGTCTTGCATGCAGGGGTGATGTGCTTGAAGTGCCTAACAAGCTGCCCAGCTGCAACGCTAACCCAATTAAATCCATAATTTGCTACCAAAACAGGCAGTCCTGAGTTCACCCGTCCGGGAGAGTTAGCCACCATGATGTTACGTGCATTGTCATGGAAACATGCAGCCACTTTCCCAGTAAGTCAGCTGTGTGTTTTTCTGGCATTCTCTATTGGGATTGCCGCCAGTGTATTCCAAGCCTGGCACAACGTGAGCAAGTGTCCGGTCAAGGGAGACAGTGTGTGTGTAAAATGGTAATTATGATGTTATCAGTAACGTTAGAGCTGTGAACGTAGCAGAGCGTGTACAGTTTATTTGTTGGTTCTTGAATCTTCAACTATTTTCTGTGAGTGGCATTACAATAATTACTCCCACTACGACTAATCGTTAACCTTTTATTAAGCAACAGCATTCAGCACATCTTAGCTGCCTGACAATGACAAAATGTGGCTCAGTTGTGGAGCAGGGTTCGTCATTCAATCAGAAGATCGGCGGTTCGATCCCTGGCTCCACAAGTCCATGCCGATGTGTCCTTGGGCAATGTTAGTTCAGTACAGTCCATTTACCATTTAACAATGTAGAAAGTACATTACCCATTAGGTTTCACGCTACGGGTGCAGATTTGGCCCAAAATACAAAACATCAGTAAACAGATGCTTAAGGTCTTCCATCTTTATATACAGTCTTTTGTACAGTAACAACAGTGCACCACTAAAGTAGCAGCATAGAGTGGTGCAGGAATGACTTTCGGTTCTCTGTTCTATAGTCAATGGTTGTTGTTTTTTTGGTTAGATGACAATAAGGTCTGTGGTTAACAAAAGCTTAAAAGATGTTTCGGTTTTGGACTACAACATAAAATACGTCTGTAAATACCCATCTGACTTCTGGAGCTGTTACGTGCATTTAAAACGTTGCTGACAACTAGTAGTAGAAATACTATTAGTAGCAACATCATGGATAGTTGTAGAATTGGAAGCAGCAGCAGTAGTAGAAGTGGCAAGAGCAGTAGTAGTTGCTGCAGTGATTGTAGTAACATTAATAGAAGAAGCAGTTGTAGAATTAACAGTATCATATTGCCTGTGTTAATCAGAAGTGTCTCTCTCTGCAGTTGCTGGCCTCTTACTGTAGCCTCCTGCTCGGGCTGTTTTCCAGGGAGTCACAGCCTCGTAGTCACGTGTCTGGGTGGTCAGGGAGGTCGGGGAGGTGGGGGAGGCGAGGAAGGGAAGCGAGGAAGGGAAGCTCAGGGGCAAATCACATGTTCCCAGGAATGTTAGGCTCTGTTGTGGGTGAGCAGTGGGAAGCTCACAGCCATCAGCATGAAAACAGTGGAGGAGCTCAGTTAATATCAGGATGGAGTGGAGCACACCATGATTCAGGACTGGTTACAAGGGAGCAGCGATCAAAATATAGTATTAGCCCTTCTAAGAACCTGCCTGTTATAAATGTCCAAGAGAATATCCATACGCCCTCCTTCCCAAGTCTATTCTTATGGGACAAATTTAGATTTCAAAACCAAAGAGTCATATAATAATATAACAACATGTGACTGAAGTTTCCTTACTTTGGTAATCTCAGGACTACGAAGCCAACTCAAAGACAGCCGAAAAGGTCTGTAAAAAGGTTGTAGACTTGAAGTTAAGAATATTTTGTCTGACAAAATAGGTTTAGACACAGCAGTTGAGGAAACGTCTTCACCACATTCTATTCAGTAACTATTTTCCACATGGACTTGTATGATAAGAAGAAGGGTCTGCTGTAGATTTGTATTCTATAAATACGAAAGTGGACGACTCAAATTACAAAAATGACATTCTTTGCCAAATACTCCACCTGAATCACCCTTCAAACTCTTGAGATAGGGATGTTGCAGGCCAGAAAATGTTGTAGCCAATATATATGAAGTTGATTTGGACCTGAACTGCAAATACACATACGAAAAATGAATGTTAAATATATGCAGAGGTGGATGACACTAACTGGATAATAAAAAAATAACGCCTCCATGACCGCTTCACTGCATTCATTAAAGCTGATCTTATAATCTGCCGTTTGCCTTTAGCTTGTGGAGCTTCAGCTCTCACACAGAGAGGGAGAAGCAGGCCCCTGCGATCTCCAAATAGAGGCGGCTTGCTATTGCCTCTGGCTTATTGAATTCCCTCTAGTTGCCACAGGAAGAAAATCCTAATTGACAATTTCACACCGGCTCCTTCCCTCCACGTTATTCATTTCCTATCATTAGTCTATGATGGGTCGCAACTGTACTTCTTCTCTTTATTAGAATTACTTACACATTTCCTCCTCTTCCCCCCATCACCATTGGCCTGCTTACCGCTGCGCTTGGAGTGCCCTTGTAAGGCTAGTCTTTGAGGAGCGCTCTGAATTGGTTGTATAATTGTCTGTTGCGTAACTGAGTGAATTAGGCAGGAGATATGTTTAAAACGAGGGCACGGATTGGTGGCAGGGAAGTATAGTGTTCTAGCTTTTTTTTTTGCCTTGCAGAATAATGGGGGAGGAGAGTTTGTCACTGAATGTGTGTGTGTGTGTGTGTGTGTGTGTGTGTGTGTGTGTGTGTGTGTGTGTGTGTGTGTGTGTGTGTGTGTGTGTGTGTGTGTGTGTGTGTGTGTGTGTGTTTGTGTCAACAGCAGGGAGGGATGGAAAGAGAGAGACAGACACAGATAAAGCCGGTGTACAGCAGAGGGATAGATGCGGAGGCATGGTGTAACAGCGTGACTCATCAGAACTGATCGACGTGTGGCCTGAATCCCGAAGAGGCCCCCCTTCCTGGATACTGCATATCTGAATTTTTCCTGTTTAACCATTTAAAGTAGAAATCCCAAATAAGTGTTTTCAATTAGCTTCCATCTTTGGTGCTAAGGCTCATTGCTGTTGTGTTTTTGCACTGCACTACCCAGAGATCACCTGTCATTAGAGAGTTACGTGACAAGATTGATACATAAGTCTGTAACAGCAGAAGCCTGTTGGCTTAAGTGTAAAGGATGAGACAGAGCCAAACAGCTGGCTTGGTTATGTTGAAGGTAACCATATCAGTCTACCAGTACCTCTAAATCTGACATCTATATATTTTTCTATAAATCACACAAAATGACAAGTTTAGGTCTTCAGTGGGTTCATGGAAGGTTAGCTGTTTCCTCCAGTTTCCAGTTTTTGTGCTATGATAATATGGAGAGAAATTTGTATCAATAAATGCGTATTTCATGATTCACAACTGAAAACAGGATTTACAAATGTATATGATTATTTATGAGTAATTCATGATAAACATATACTAACCAATTTGAACCTAACCAACCGAATACATCCCAACTTGATTAAATGTCAGTTTTGTTCATATTTTTCTGACTTCAAGTTCATGAATTTAGAAAGATGTGCTTTTAAAAAGCTTCCGATACACTCATGTAAATGGGTTACATTGTGGAGTTAAGAGTCTCTTTTCACAGCCTTGGAAACAAAGCCATTTGAAAATGGCAGAGATTTTTCTCATCTCACTTTCAACAAGAAAGCAAGAGTTCACAAAAATGTTGATCTACTACTTTAAGAGACATTTCACTCTTGAAGTGTCTTTCAACTTAACTTTAAACTTTTACCTCAAAGTCAAGTTGTAACAAAGGTAGTTGTAGTAGTCCTGAATCCCATGTTGATGCTACCTCAAAAAAGGTCAAGCAAAGACATTTTCTTCGGGGAATATTTATCATCATGAAATAACTCCTTTAGAGTTTCTTCTTAGCAGAATACTCTCTTTTACAAATGTTTCATTGAATCCGTTTCAACCCTTTGTGTATTTTCTTTGGTTTTGAAATCTAAATTTGTCCCATAAGAATAGACTTGGGAAGGAGGGCGTATGGATATTCTCTTGGACATTTATAACAGGCAGGTTCTTAGAAGGGCTAATACTATATAGGACTGCCAGGACAATCCACTCCTGAAGGAGTCTAAGCTTTTCCTTTTTCCTGCTCTAGCTCTGTGTGTTGATGTGTTGAAAATGTTGTATTCTGTTGTTTTTTTTCTTTAACAGTTTGCAGTAAAGGCTATCTGAACGGTGAACGGTGGGTTTGGCTGTCAGCTAACAGAAATACCATTCCCCCCCTGCTGCTTACCTCTCGGCTGCTGCACTGCAGATATCTTTTATTGCTTGGGCCGTATGCCTGGCTAAAAGCTAACAGCTAATGGAACTACCCGTACGCGGCTGTACATCAACACAACTTAGCCGCTGACTGCTTGGTGGGTCTCATTTTGAAATTGGCTTCACTCATAGCCACTTTCTTAATTTGAATGGGGTTTTATGCATTTCACAACGCCTTATAGGCCATTGGTGTTGGACGGGGGGGGGTTAGCCAATCGTTGCAGACACACCTGGCGGCGATCTGCAACATTAGTAGTTTACTCTTTTGATCAAATTCAAGTAAAATTAATCTGCAAATTTATGATCTTTAAATTTGGCCATCTGTTTATATGCCCTTGTAAACAGACAACAGCTATGCCTGTTAGTGAGGTTAATGTAGCACTTGCAACTTATGAAAAGTTTACACTGTGTGCCTTTGATTTATTCAGTTGAAAGAGTGTGTGTGTGTGGGCACTAAAAAGGTGATGAATGCAATCTGCCCACTGCATTAAAAAACATCTACATGGACTCTACATGGAAATCCAAGCAGTACCCAGGACTGGCAGATAGTATACAACACAGAGACTACATTATTTGTTGACTGATCACACTTGCACTTCACTATTGTTGCACTCTATGTTTTGAAAGTGAAAAGCGTACGATTAAAGCTGCAGATAAATTACATCATAAATACAAGTGGCATATTTTTTCATTGACTTTGGAGAACTTGGTTGAATTGTGCTGAAGTCAAACAAGGTAGAAACGTGATGAAAGCAGCGTATAAACCACCCCCATAACTAACCTGTGATTGAATGTTTTCCACTGCTGCCGTCCTTCTGCTTTATAGTTTAATTCTGGTTATCTATCCAAGACATTAAACATTCACCCTTCTCCATTATGGCTAGCAACTGTGTTTAGCCTTCTCCAACTCGATTCTGTTTTCTGCATCTACAGCAATCTAACAGCTTATGTCGATTACGAAGGGAATTAAATATTGTTTTGCAAAACTGTTTGGAATAAATACCAACACAACTAAAGCAGTAAAAATGTTGTGACTACTCAAACAAAACAGGCTATTGAAAATAATTAACGTGCTAATAGACTGTATATTTTCTCAAGGCAAGCATTATGTGTTATTTGTTTATTGCAGGGAATGTTCCACCTTTCCTCTTGTTCCCAGTACTAACCTCTTATTATAAAGGCTTTATGCTTTATGAAATTTATGTACATGTCAACACAACAAGCTCCATCCACGAAATCCTTGTTTTTATGCATATCGTCTCTCCTCTTATTTCTTTCGACACACTCATGTGTACGGCGGTCCGCATGTTTATGCACAGCACGCAGTGTCCTTTGTTTGCTCCTGGAGCACTTCTAGTGCTCAGAACAGTTTTTTCTCTCAGGTGATGCTGAGGCATAAGACTGCTGCTGCTGTTTTGGTCATTGCATTGATGAGAACAAACCTGCAAAATGAACAGAATTTGACGATTCAGAACAGAATTCTCTGTTTTTACTATATTACTTTTTTAATTATTATTTTTACAGCAAGTTTCAAACATTAAGGACCACGGCCACCTTCTGCCTGCTGATATGAACATTTCTCTCTAATACAACCAGAGATTGTTGATACACAAAACATTTTAAAGAGCATCGTACTACATCAATAAAGCTCAGTTAACATGCAAACACCTTGCATCACACACACAGTGGACGTTTCCCTTTCCCCTCACACATCTCTCCCCCTCACTAATGAGCCCATTAGCAATTACACATCGAATCAGGCTTCTATGGCAACACAGTATGAACGCACCATTTGAGGTGGAAAAATGTACACAGCATCCACTCTCGCTGCTGTTGTATGTAAATCTTGTAAGACACACACACACACACACACACACAAACACACACACACACACACACACACACACACACACACACACACAAACACAAACATTATATAAGAGGCCGTGTGTTCATGTTAGATGTAAATTAGTGATCGCAGAAAATATATGTGTGTTCAGCAATTCTCAATTAGTTAGTTACCTCAGCTAGAGATAGGCCTTTATTTGGAACAGTATTATATAAATGACAGCCCTTTATTTCTTATATTTCCTGTTACCAAAGTATATTTTATATATTATATTGTTTCTGTTTCTGTTTTAAAAAAGTGAGAGGTACTAAAGCTGCCCAAACATGAGCAGCGGTAACATTTCAAATTAATTCAACTTGTGACCTCGATTGCCGTTGACCTTTTAAGCTCAACCAATGAGATGACAGCTGTATTTGACGTATACACTTCTTGACATTGTATACCTGCACTGTGCTTTTCCTCTCCAAGTGTCCACATTATGCTCTGTGCCCTACTTACAGTGAGCAAAGAGCACATTTCTGATCATCTGAAAGCAGTTTCAGCTTTTCCAAAAAACAGTTCGTACAAATTGACATCTGAGCAATGGCTACACTCGAAGGCAAGCAAAAGGCCTGCAGTCATTGGGAAGGGCGAGGAAAGGGGATAACAGTACACATTGTACACATTGTCAGGGAGTAGATTCTTGAAGTGTTGCGCCTGGTTGCGCACACATCAAGTGACAGCGGTAGATGTGTGAAGAATGACATCTGATCCATTATAGAACAGGCAGTTCCACCCTCCTCTTAATGGTTATTACCCAGCCTTTGTTTTTCTGCGATGGCTTTTTATATGAGTCTATGACTACAATTATTTAAGATGTTACAGGGATAATTTTTGCATCGCTGATTAATGCACGTCAGAATACAAGAGAGGGTCACATCTTTCCAAGGCATGTATTTTGGACAGTTGAAGACAGTTGTTCGATGAGTTCTTAGGCTACATCCACACTACTTCGTTTCCATTTCAAAACGAATATCTTTTGCAATGAAGGAGTGTAGAAATGCTACCAAGGCCGGCCGGGTAAGTTTGAAAGCTCCGGGGTTAGCTTGTAGTGTGGACGGTGGAAACGTAGACCTTTGAAAATGATGATGTAGATTGGGTCGTAGCAGTCATGAAGTGTCCTGGAACTGTCCAACAGCCTTCATTTATAATTCTACTGCTGCTTTCATGTGGAGGAAGCCAGCTATTATTGTAGTAATTAGCAAGCGCCGTGTCCACCGTTACCATCAGCCCTACAGAGCGGACGTTTGAAATCACAGAGAGGAGGGCGATGCACACAAAACAGAGGACTTTCCTTTTATTATCAATGCTGATTGTGTTCTGTACAACTATTGTAAATTTCACGGAGAAACTGTAAACGAACAAAATAATAAAAGTTCTCCAGTACGTTTGGGACTTCCAGCCACCCAGCACAGCTACGAGTATGAAAACAGACAACAACGAAACAGAGTAAAACCCTTGAGATGTGTGTTGACCACATTTATTGAACAATAATCTAGCTAACTTTGATTTGTAAGTGTTCATTTTAAAGCAAATGTAATGTTTGTGTATGAGAGAGAGAAAGAACAAGACCTTCAGCATGGTAACTAAGTTTGTTTGAGTATATAGAGGGAGATGGCAGAGGGAAATCTTGAGTATCAAACACAACCTTTTATTATTATAAGTATTATCTGTGACTAAGTAACCAATCTACTTCCTGTTTACGATGCTAAAAAGCCTGTGTGGATGTAGATCGTTTTCTTTTTAAAACCTCGTTTTTTAAACTGAAACGTATTAGTGTGGCTGCAGCCTTAATCATAAGCGCGGTTATTCTGTAACCAAGTGGATATCATTGTTACCATGACAACAAACGTCCCCTAACCTTGATGATAAACGAATCAATTCTTAACCATTAGATAAGAAAAAGATGACAGAAGCTTAAAAAAATGTTCATTCTATGAAAACACAGATTATTACTGCATCCCAAGAAGGACCACTTCACATTTGATTGTTGTAAAAATTAATCTCCCAGCACATAAAAATAGCATGTCAGAAGTGATGTGAGGTTTTTAGTCGCAATTTACTGATGTGGGTGTTGTGGGGGAGAGCTGGGCTCTCTTTTATCCTGATCCTACACTGATTGCAGGGCCATAGGGGGAAATCAGTAAGTGCTCTCCACAGTTTAATCAGGACCAAGCATGGGTGTTTGTCATACAACTCGGTACAGCCTAATGAATAAAGGAATTGTTTCAGTCAACTGAAATCTGTTGATTGCTCCGAAAACACCTCACAGGGCAATTAAATCCTGTGTAGATGTGTTTCAACAGCTCAGATACATCACCAGGTGTACTGGACTGTATGAGCATGCTGTTGACTCATCTGTGCTACTCCTGGCTGCCTGGTTGGGGAAATAATGACGAGGGTGATGCAGTTGCAGAGAGTTGTTGTGAATGAGCCCAGGGGCCTAGACAGTGACCCAAATGGAGGCGTACGAGAGTCAGGAATGTAGAGAATTTAAACAGCAGCACTGGAGACAAAAGAGCTGCCTGAGGAAGAGAAGGTGTGAAGGAAAACGATTAAAGTGATTTGTAAGCGCACCATGTTTTTGAGTTAGCTGCTGATATAATTTGTGCTAGTATTCAGTCTTTTTTGCGTGGGGTTAGGCTCTCCACAGATGAAGAGGAGATAACAGCAGAATATTAGGTTAAAACAAATCGGTGATGTTTTGCTCTCATTGTTCTTCCGTGAAGCTGGAAGTGATGTGATGTAGCCCCGGTGTGTTTTATGTGGAGTGAGCTCTGTGCTGGACTCCATTTGGAAAATTTAGCCTTTTAAATGCTACATTGTTTGTCAGCAACCGGTCATATTTTAGACTAAGATAGGAGGCAATATGGCCCTGTGTGCTCTCTCTTTAACACACATAATTATGGTGTAAATAATTATGGTGTAAATGAAAACTCAGCTCCTTGCAATGGCTCCTGGTGTTCTTCATCACTGATTTGAAAGAAGGAAATGAAAAGATCCAGAGCTGCAAGAATCAAACATTGTCCTTTTTTTTGCATGGATTCCATCAGTTGACAAACAATCAGCTTCTTGTGGCTATGCAAAATAATAAATTCCCACGGCTTGTTAAAGTGCAGCCACGACATAATAACCGCCTTTCCACAGGTCATGGCCACCAAATATTTTTTTCAACAAATGCCATCAAAAGTCCTGCTTGTTAAATGCTGGTGTAACAGCGCCTTAAGGAGACAAACTTATTGATATCCTTAAAGCGGCGTCTTTTGATACCAAATTGATACCAGGTTTTTAGTCGACTGAATATTTTCAGTTTGATAATGTCAACAATTGAAATCATCTAGCTTTGATTCATGCAAGCCCCCATTGAGTAAAGTGGAAAGAACTTATCCTTGTGTAAACAAAGACAAATGGAGGAGCTTTTTAAAAATATTATTAAGTTATTGAATCATTCACACATTACAAGAGAATAAAATAAAAGAAGGCCCATTATCAAATGAACAGGGAGAATTGAGGGAAATGCTAATAAGCTTCAAGAGGGCGGTCTTTCTCTTAAAAGTTTAGATTCAATGTAATTAAAAAGGCTGGAAAACAGTTATTGTGTTTAGTACTCTTGTGACAGTACTGTTTCCATTAAGATTACCGAGGCATTGAAAACTGTAGCGGTATCATGATGTGAAGCAGAGTACACGCCACAGCATTTATTTAGTGTCATAAATTTTGGATGCACAGAGCTGTGAAATGTGCACACAGGGCAGAAACTGTGCACACAGAGCTCTGCAGCGAGAGAGCCAAGAGACATCTCAAGTCTGCAAATATTTTAATATATGCACATGGGGCGGGTTTTCCTCCAATAAGAAGATCGGATGTTCGATCCCTGGCTTCTCCAGTCCATTTCTATTCGTCTTTGGGGCAAGACACTTAACCCCAAATTTCTCCCGAAAGCTGTGCCTTCGGTGTATGTGTTGGTATGAATGGGTTAGTTAGTCCTGATGGGCAGGTGACACCTTGTATGGTAGCCCCTGCCCATCAGTGTATGAATGGGTGTGGATGGGTGAATGACATGTAGTGTTAAAGCGCTTTGAGTGGTTGAAAGACGAGAAAAGGCGCTATTATGAAAACATTTCTACATGGGGTTACTATAGCGGTCAAAAACTCCACAGGGAACCTCTACGGGGACACGTGTTTTTTGGTTAGAAGTGTTGAATTTATTTAGTCTTCAACAATGAAAACCATCTGAATTTAGTATGAGTGCAGGGAACTTCAAAAGCCAGCTGCTAAAATGATGCATATGATAACCTTTTTCCACATCAATAAGGTTTATTTGTTGCTGAACCTCCAACAAAATGAGCATCCCATGAATATCTATACATGGTTTTGCTGCACACCCATCAACCACCCAGACCTCGACATCCTTATCTTCTGCCTTATAATGGGCACAATCTTTCTTGCATTGCCACTAAATGTTGGCATTGGACGTAAACTGCTGCTGAATCATCAAACATGAATGCATTTCCTGGCCACTGATTGACTAGTGGTGATAAATGTGGAAATTAGTGGTCAACAATAGCCTTTCCTTATCCCTCTCTGGGACTGGATACTTACTTCTATCTGAGATAGATGCTTAGTGCGGCGCTGGTTTTACTCATCACTGGCATTCCTTGGCAGATGTCGGACTCTGGCTGTGTGGCAAATCACAATTGTATAATCACACTGAAGTGAGGACGGCCCTGTAAAACTCTGTACTTTTATTAGAAGCCCCAAGACTTTGTAAGTTTACTGTTCAAAAAGCTAAAAAGGGGATTAAAAGAAGATTAATTTCTATTGTTGGGGTTAAAATTTGGAACAATTCTAATATAAATGTAAGAATGTGTAACTCTTTTTTGGTTTTCAAAAGGACTGTTTATAAATCTATTTTTGAGGGTTACAAGTCTGAATGAAATATATTTTCTTTTCTTTTTTTATATATTTTGTTTTATTGAGGGTGGCTTGATTGATGGGAAAGTAGGATAGGCATATATAAACTTAATGCTTCTGCCTATGCCTTTTCAGTTATATTGTATACTATATTATATATAGGTTGTATACATTGTATTGTGTGTGATGACTGAATAAAAACACTAACTAACTAACTTAGTACCCTAGTCAGAAATAGCATAATATCCCTGGTAAAATCACTCTGGTGGCCCAATATCTTAAATAGTTAAAGGCCAACATTAATCTGCTGTATCAGTGGAACCCCACTGTGTTCTGAGTCCACCTTGTTTGTGTACAAAGACGGTGACAAGTTGTTTCTCGCACCATAACCCTCGAGAACAACATGTCTCACACGGACTGGGAACGAACACACACAGGGCCTGCTGATAAGGAATACGGGTCTGTGCGGAAAAACACTCCTCACCCCGGTCTATTACTGCTCCAGCTCCAGAACAAATTCCTGTAAATCTTGTGTCATCAGAACAGGGAAAAAGAAAAACAAGTACAGAGCTTGAACTCAGCGGAGCAGAAAACACACTGCAGAGTGTTACCATTTGGGCTATTATAATACTTCTATAGGCTATTATAATACTTCTATAGGCTTTCTATATATATATATATATTTCTGATTGACAAGTAATTACAACGGCATAATACTTTCACAGTTTCACAGTGTGAACATTAATTTCTTATTCAGCATTTGGTTGTACTTAGCTCACCATCAGCAGGCCTTGAAATCAATGTTTATGTTCATGGCAACCACCAGATATTTGCAACCTCACCACTTTAACCCCGAATACAACAAACTTAATGCAAAATGTAGATTCTGTTCACCATATCATCATCAAGTGATAGAAAAAAACTAGGTTCATTTACTCAGTACTGTAAAGCTACATTTTGAGACCTTATATTTTACTTTAGTATAATACTGCTGTACTTAAACCTACCTAAATAAAGTATATGAATACTTATTCTACCACTAAGTGGTAGTAGTAACTCTGTAAGTTCAGTTAGAAACACTATTAGACTGTAGGCCTGTAGTTTATTTCTCATTCATCCTGCCTTCACTTCTCTCACGGATGCTGACTTTCCTTGCTGTCATAGTTTTTTGGGTGTTTCAGCTGTTCCTATCAGATGCTCTCATCAATAGCACAGCCACAACCTTACAGTGTTACGTTTGTTAGCCTATCATCTTGCTGCTCTCTCTTTTCACTTGGATGTTGCTGTCAGACACTCCTTTTCCACTTCCCCATCACCTAGTAGTCTTTGCAGAACCATCAGCCACCAGTGTCTGGACTCCATGGGTGGATTTATCTCTCTGCTGCTCAGGTCAGACGCCCCTTGATAACAAATCTGCCTGTAGACTCTTAACGCCAAAGATTTTTTGTCAAAAGTCTATTCATCTGTTATAATAAAATAATTATCTTGTCATCATTCACTTGTCCCTGCTGATTGGAATAAAGTAGTTGTAGCTGTAGAAAACCAGGACTGACCGTAAATTAAACTGCATTTTTTGAATATGTGATGGGGTAGGGTGGCGTGTTTGAGTTAAAACAGGTTGTTAAATGGTTCTGAAACATCCGAAGATTCTTCCTTGAAAGCAGATGTCTGCTTTGTCTTACTGTCTTGAGAAGAAATTATGAAAAGCTTCCCTGAGAAGTTGACTGACTTACTGAAGGTTCAGAATCCCGAGACAGGGAGATGCACCTCCATCTGATTGTTTTCTGCAAGATTTTGGGACTTAATTTCTCATGTGGTGCAGTTCATGTTCCACCATGTCACCAATTTTCTCTCTTATTGTCAAGGATGCAGCCGTAATCAGGCAGTCCACCTAACTTTGCTGCAAGTGATATCTGTCCACCTTCTCTGGCTGACATAAACCTTTATGGCAATCATTAATGGTGTCCATTATAATAAAGAGCATCGGATTGATGTTATGGCTTAAATTAAGTTTTTTTATTTTGGTGGCTGCTTTGCTTAAAAGATAATTACTGACTGGAGGTCATAGTTTACGCACCTTTGATTTAATACTACACGACTGCTTAGTGCCATAATCTAAATGATCCTTTTACATGCTCTTCTTCTCTCCCCTCTACGGCCGTCTCCTCTCTCTCCCTATGTCTCCATTTGTGTCGGTGATCACACATAATTGGTTTTGATCCACGGTAAGTCGATGGCTTGAATCTGCTGTGCAGGGACCAGTAAGATTGTTGGAATGCTGACCGAGAGTAAATTGCGATTAGGTACAGAGCACTGCTGTGTAGTCGTGCAATGAATACATAACACACACCCAAACACACACTTTTCACTATACACTATCTTCCCACCACTCCACAAATTGCGTTTCACAGCCCAGGGACATTGTTACTCACTGTTTTCCTCCTCTTCACTCCGTTTCTTTCAGCGTGTGGTGTTTGCAGTTATAATCTGGCTCAAGAGGCTTTTATTGTGGTCATAAAAAATAGTGTGGCGCAACTGTATGGGGCAACATAAAGAGCCATGCACACACACACACACGTTAGCTTGCTTGTGTTATTATAATAAATAGGGTTGGGAGATCGTTTTTATTTTCATATTGTCCAAACATGGTCCTGATTTTTGATTTTAAATTTGTGTGAACAATTATTTAAATTATTTAAAATTACTTTTCAAAGTGTCATGTGCATCATGGGCCGGTTTACTTTACATCCATAAAATCACAATCAAAATCATATCCATAACTAGGGCTGTACTTAATAGTTCAAAGCTTAAATCATAAGTTGACGTTTTAATCATTATTATTAACATTTTTGTGCAATAGTTCACCTTCTCTTCCCCTCTCTCTGTCATTCTCTCCCTCCAAATCGCACACAGCGATCAAAGTAGCGCTCAGTACTCAGTCCAAGAGTCAACATTTATAGACAAAATATTTTCATCATACAAAATATTCTGCTTCAACCTATTAGCCATTCCAAAAACAACATTTCCCTGTGGTCAAAAAATATGTTTTCTCTCCCGTTATCTCCCATTACATTTATATAACCACAACAACACAAAATCATATTTCCCATCTTTTTAGGGGGATATCATAACAAATGACGAAAGACATTGGAAACTTTGTTTAAAAAAAAAAGGAACACAATTAATGCTTTGAATGTTAACAAAAAATAAAACATATGATACAGCCCTATTCATAACGTTCCACATAGTTATATGGAGAACGTAGAGGTGTCATAGCCATTGTAACAAGGATTTTAAATTCACCTTCCCCTTAAATTCTGCCGTTTGAAAATGTGTGGCAGGAGGAGGTTTCAGGCAGTGTGTGAAGTGCACTTAATCTGAACCATGCTGAGGCCCTAAGTCAACCAGCACACTCAAGTTGTCAGCCTAAACTAGTGTGCACTCCATCATCGACGCTCCTTTCATTCATCGAAATGCCCTTACCACAAATTAACGTTGCTGGCCACAGTGCCGACACTCAACCCATCCAGGTCAAACAGTCATTTTCACATCACAACCAGAATGTGCGTGTATGCAAGTGCTTTTCCCACTGTGTCTTGCACTCATCACACCCCGACAATACAATAAAGTCCACAAACGCACAGGTTCACATTCTGGGAGCTTCTGGTAAAGAGAGGAGAAATAATCCTGCGTCCCCATGGGAGCAGATGTCACCGGCACAAACAAGCGACAGATTGCCTCAGCCCACGGCCAGGCTGAAGGTGCTCTGCAGAGCGGAGGGAGGTCATTACTGCTGGCCATTCTGCACAGGAGGAAACAGAGAGAGAGAGAGGGGAGTGAAGAGGCTGCGGGGCTCAACATGGCTCTCAAACACTCTTCTCCGCTGGCCCTTTTTTTTTTTCCTCTGCTAAAATGCAGCAGGTCACATTTGAACTGAAACCACTTGCAAGGTTTTTTTGTAACCTGCAGCGGATGAACTGTGTGCCATTTAGTTATCGAAGCATGAAATAACATGAACGGAGAACTCAGGGGGGAGAATTGCAAATTGGAGGAGAGATGACCAGCGTGACCCGCACAATGCATGAACAAAGACGGGATCAGCTCATGCAGATCCTGTACAGGTCCCCCGTGCATGTCCCAATTGATTATCGGCTTATTACAATAGTGTTGTTAAGTGGGAGGAGATGAAGCCTTCTGGAGAATTTCACAATGCTAGCATATAAAGTCATGCAGAGGCCACCAGTTTCAATTATTTTGACGTTGTCGTTTTTATTTAAGTCTATATACTTTTTTTAAAGGGAGCAGCACTGATCTGTGTCCTCATCATTACCTGATATATCTACGTATTTTGCGACTGATAGACACACATTAAAAAATGAGGGAACATTTTGTGATAATACTACTGTCGTATCCTTAAATGTGTTCATCAAGTTATGCTTGCATGAATATCCATACATGATTTAGTGTCTTAGTGTCTCTAAGACATTTGTTTATCATCCTTTTTACATTTTTAAAATGTTTGCATTTTGAAACTCACAATAAAGGGTGAAATAAAGGGTGACTGACCACAGAACCATGACAGGTTAATTAACAGCTTTTCTGTTGTGATATAGAGTTTTACTACTTTTCCAAGGAATGTTGAGTTATGCATTTATTTACTGTTTTTATTCATCTACAGTTCTAGTTGATAAGCTAGCAAGGCTACCGAAAACTAGCCATCTGACCCTTTCACAGTTTTCATTGGGCGAGTCAATAGGGGTGTTTGCGTACTTGCATGGGCCATGTTTCTTCCCCTTATTCTGATGATTCAAATTGCACAGTTTCATGTCCATTTATCCATCGCAGCTCACTCCAACTGCCAGTTTCCTAAAAGATTGTCTAAGCATAAATGTACTTTTACATCCACAACCTGTGGGCTCAAAATAGCTCCTCCCTCTTTGCTATTAGGTGGTCTATAACCAATCATCTGCCAAAATATCTTCAGATAGTACACACAACTTTAAACATAACACATTCATACAAATAAGAATTACTCTGATTATACAGTGATGAGGATTATTAAAAATGAACTCATGAGTACGGTTTCCTGCTGTCTGATGCCATCTAAATGGATTTGCATATGAGAAAAAAGAATATTGTGTTAAAAACTGCAGGTGTAACACTGAATCAAAGATCTAGTTCTGGGAAGCAGACTCAGGGGGCAGAACAGCTGTGCTTAAAAAACAGTGTAAAACTAGGTCAGAAGGCAAAAAACAGAGTACAACAGAGGGGAGTCAGACCAGGCAAACAAATCCACGGGGCTAAAGCAGGCAGGCAACAGTCAAAAGGAGAGAAAAAAGGCTAAAAAAATGAAGGCAACGAATAAAACACAATCTGGCAGAGAGTGACTTATAACTGTCCTTCATGGGGCTGGAGTGTTTTTGTTCTATATTGTCGCTCTTTAAAAAAGCTAAAATTTCCCTAATTTGTCTAACATTAATGTAGGTTTTGGGTTGGAGAAATCCAGGCTGATAATCCAGCTAATTGCGATTTTTCTTTCCCCTATTTCATTAAGACTAATACAAAGGTTGTGTTACCAATGTTAGTGTATTTTCTCAAGAGGGATTGTTGTTTTTTCCAACAGAACTACAGTGACTGAAAAGTTGTTTCCACCAGCGATGGGTTTTTAAAGTCATGTGAACCAAATATTGCAGTATTCCAATAACATAATCAAAGAGCTAGTGAAACATAGTGCCTTAGAGGTATTGGAACATTTATTCTTAAAATATATAAAAGCTAACACTGTGACTAAGCTAGCAGTGAAAAAAACCCAACTGATCTTCCAGGGCAGAAAAACAACCTTGAGGTCTATGTGGTTTTAAGTGAGAATACTTTTTAAAACCCATTTCGGGTGACTATGGCTTTGACAGTATTTTTTTCTGATGTCGCTGGGACTCTTGCTGCAGCCGAGTGACAACCCAGCAGGACATGGTCTTCTGCCCCTAAACCTTCCCAACATCAAAAAGTATGGAGCGAGAGGCTCAGAACATGAATTAACTGTTCAAAAGAAATATTGAAGGATATCTCTCCTTTAGGAAAACTTATATCAGCTACACTAAAGTCAAGTGATGAGAGAAAAAGGATTCATGGTGGAATATGTGTTTGTTGGATCTCAGCCAAACCACAAACCAAGCTTGAATGCGACAGAGGATAAGAGCAACACATTAGCCTGCCAGACAACTTTTACTTCTCATGTTGCTCCACCACAATAGCATAAAAACATATATCTCAACGCCAATCATAGTTGTGCCATAACATTTTGACATCAATCAATCATTCTTAATGCACATTTGACAGATGACTGGAAAGAGAAAAGAGCAGTACTATGCAGACAAGGAGCTTTGTTTCCCTTTACACTAGACCTGAGAAAGTGTCCTACAGATCTGTTTTTTGATCTGTTTGTGGAGGTCAAGATAGGCTACAGTATTTATGTTTTACCGTTGCTTTTTTGTGATCAAAAGTTGTGTTGGAGGACATATCATTGCTGCTAATGGCAGCTAAACTGTCTCTGGAGCATTTTTGAGACGATTCCAGTCAAAAACACGTGTCTATGTCTATCTGGTGGATGAATCGTGGTGGGTTTGTTTGCTTTCGGAACTGCACCGGATTCCCTTCTAAAGCTGACCCAGACCCACCTTTTCAAGCCATCTCCGTCCAGTTGTTTGGTCCGCACCAGTGATGGACTGACAGATTTCACACCATGCAGCACAAATGAACTGTTCTAACCGGATAAACAGACCATAGTTTGCTCCAACTGAACCAAGCAGGTTAGGTGTGAATGCACCCTCAAGGCTTAAAAATAGTGGAATTGATTTTAGTGTTATTTAAAACTGACATTTTACTTCAGCTACAGATACCAAGAAAATATGGGCCAAGGATGGATCCCTGAGGCACCCCACACCTGATACCCTATCTTGGCTCCACCAGTAGCAATAGCATTATGTCCTATATTGGAAATAAGATAATAAAAGGCAGATGGAGAAATCAGTTCTAACGATTTATCACCTACAATTTTATCGCAAATTTGGTCTTGAGTTTGAAATACTTTTTCTTATCCTTTAACACTAATCTTCTTTAAATATCACAATTTTATTACACTGATAGATTAATGTTTATTAGACATTTAATGAGAAAACTGATGATATCAGTTATACCCTTTCCTTCTCTGTTACACAAACTCACAAAGGCACACACTGAGGACAGCGAGTACAGTAGCCCCAGGCCCAGATGGTGCTCCTTCTCCACCAATGACGATGTTACATAAGTGGATTGAGCCCAGGGACAGAGGCCTGCATGCCTGCCTCGCTGAGCCACAGTGGTGCATGGGATGTTTTCTGTGGAAAAAAGGAAAAAGAGAGAAGGAGGGGGGGGACGACGACGTATCTAGTGCTTGAGCCTGGAGAGACAGACGCGTACGGCTTTAAATAGTTCTAATCCCACCCCCATCCTTGCACATGCATTCGGCCACTTTCCTGCCACTGGGTCTCTGACAGAGCACAGCGAGGTATCAGGCATCCGCAGCCCTTCCCTGCGCGGCTCTGGAGGGTGTGTGGGTGGGGAGCTGTGTCCGTGTACGTATGTGCACGGCGGCGTGTGCACGGCGGCGTGTGCACGGCGTGTAGAAGGTGTAAGTGTGATGTGAATGTTGAGGCGATCTGAGCGGAGAGGCTGGGATTTAAAAGTGAAGGACAAATTGCAGGGTTTGGTCCCATACAAGGACACGTTAATGACCTTGGGCTGCGATAAATCCAAGAAATAAGGCAATTCTTGTAGTGATCCTGGCCCTGGATTTTATTTTTTACAAATGCTGTTTATGCAAAAGCC
Organism: Anoplopoma fimbria; assembly: GCF_027596085.1. Classification (NCBI taxonomy): domain Eukaryota; kingdom Metazoa; phylum Chordata; class Actinopteri; order Perciformes; family Anoplopomatidae; genus Anoplopoma; species Anoplopoma fimbria. The sequence continues at coordinate 17,488,039 of NC_072458.1, forward strand.
CCCATTCCTTGATAAAATGGCACGGTTACTGCAGAGCCTTTTGCTGCTTGGATGCAAGTGACCTAATACACATCCCATTCTTGTGCTGCACACTAATATCCCCTACACCACCACCTACACAATACTGACATGTGGCTAGTGGTTAAATGCCATACAAATCAGCACTTGCTCATCCAGTTCCCCATTTAACTGCCTGCCTTCACCTTTCCATCACAACAACACCACCTCTGTTCTCTTTTTTCTGTCCTCCATCTCTACTTCTTTCATTCATTGCCGCCCCTCAGAGGCAGCCATCTCCTCCTCTCATTGTCCCAGTGTCTTTTGTTGCCGTCCACAACAAAAGAGAACACTTGAGGCTGTGATGTGTGTTTGTGTGCTTGCGTATGACAATGATGCTTCATTTCCTCCTGCTGGCTGGTTGGGTATAATAGCTGGTATGCAACTGGGTGTGTGTGTGTTAGCACACTGCCTCTTTAAGTCAGAGAGAGAGTGACAGCTTGCAGCTATGCTCCATTCTTGCCCCATGCCATTATTGCAACACACTGCTGTTTGCTGCCACACACATTCACTTTGAGAGCATTATCTTACACACAATGACACATTGTAGCACACAAAACAGGCCCACCAAGAGTGCTTTTTGTTATCTTTGCTGCACAAAAAATGATCTGAAGCATTTTTTTTAAAGATTGCATTACAATTTGCAAGCTTTTTTTTAAATTATGTAATGCGTTGGGGTTATTTTAAGGACAAATGAAGATATTACAGCTAATCATAATGTGTTCAATCAATTCTGTAAGAATATAAATGATCCTCAAACATTTTGGTGAAGCTGGTATTCTTAAAATAACTATAAATTAGGGTTACCATATGAGAATGGGGGAAAGTCTGGACATGTGAGTAGGGGGTGGGCGTGGCCGAAGTGGGCGTGTCCTCCAGTACAATAAATTCCATGTCAACGTTCAGAGGTAATCATTTTCTTTCCTGCAGACTTTGCAAAACGCTTTGGATCTCATAAGGCATCAATGATTCACAGGTATTTCCATCCTCACTCCTCCTGCAATTATGTTTTGGCTTTTTGGCTGGATGTCGACCAGGTCCTTGGACACAGGGCACTATGTGTGTAAAGGATGGTTTTAATTTCCCTCTGTAAATGTTTTTATTCAACAACATTATAACTTTACGTCACTGCTATGTCCAGTATTTCATCAATTCTTGGCAATGCTGTACAGGGCTAAAAAACCCAGCCATAATTCATATAGGCTTAGGACATAACAGTCCCCGTCTGCAGGCAACACAAACATCATGTTTCACAACGATAAGTATTTCATGTTTTAATGGACTATTACTAATCAGAACTCTGGTTTAATCCGATTTTTGGGACAGACAGGACAGGATTTGGGTTTCGCAACAACTGCTCTTAATTTTTAGAGACATCTGGTCACCCTACTTTAAATAATGCAACAAAGGCTGGGAAAAATGAATTCCTCTGATTTAGCTTGACAAAACAATCCCAGCTCATGAGCCACTCACTAACTGTTTCCTTATCTTTCCACTGTATCAAAGCTACATATGATGGCCTGCACAAACAGTCACAAAGCTGCACGGATTCAAGGTCTTGGGATCTTCTCACAGTCAAGATGGTCCTTTGGTTGTTCCACTGCTTTGGTACACATATGCCTGCACTCCTCAGGATGAATTGCAATGACTGTGGTGCACCGCCATCTGAGAAGGGAAACTTTTTTAAAAGGTACATACATTTTATCCTCTGCATTTAAGCAAGCATAAGCATATGCGCTTCAGTCTGATTTCATTGTTGAAAGGGGTGTGGCCGGTCTCTGAGAAAGAGAAATGGTCACCAGACCTGCCCTGCAACTTTTACTCACTCCTCTGCAGCTCAATCCAAATGCCCACTCTCTGACCTTCCTTGAACCTGCAAGTCAACATGAGCAGTTCATTGGATCATATGCAATAATAACATATAGTTTATTAGATACACCTGTACAATCTACAACGGCACTGCAATAATCCACGCCTTTCAGTTTTTGTTGACACTGGCAAAGAGGTGTGTAAATGCTAACCACACATTACTAATTTTATATGGCGTGACTGCTGCTTTTTCATTTGACTTTGTAATAGCTGTCATGAGGACCCATTAAGAAATCAATAACACATTTTACTGCTGTGCATTCATTCAAAGGGAACATGTCAGTACACTTTGGCAGAGCTCAATGGTGTTCCACTGGCTAGCGTGCTCTGAGAAAAAGACACAATAAAGAATAATATAGTACCTTTATGAATTACAGCATTTGTCATGGCTGTCATTCATCTCCCTCTCTCACCCTAGGTGAGTCAACACTTAATGATATATTTGTACCTAATAATTCAGCTTTCAGTGCTTTTACCATTGTGAGACTCGTGAGACGAGATGTTGTGGCTTCACAATCACACACATTCAACAGATCCAGGAAATTGCAATTACATGGGTCCAGTACATGAATAGATCCTGAGTGTTCTGCGCCAACACTGTCACTGACAGTATAGCTTTGTGCTTTGAAGTTACCCTTACTTGCACCTGAAAGTGTCATTGTCATCCCAGCCATGATACACTTAATGCACCGTATGCTACTTCCTGGTTAAAAACTTACTGTAAGATTGTGAAAGGTACAGAAACACATGAAGCAATAGTTCTGTTGCAGATAGTTGTTAACCCTTCTACAAAGTGGTATGACAGGTCTGTAGAGAACTGAAACAAAACAGTTTGAACAAACAGCATGCTTAACTTACTTCAGGGCTCAGAATGCTTAAAACAAGTGCAACAACATAAGTGCATCAAAAACCAGTCCCGGTGTATGGACCAGACATGCCTAACAGACATAAATAGTAGTGATTTCTGGTTGGTTAACCTGAGTTGATGCTGGGAAATGTGACAGTGGTTTATACAGCCACAATATACATTAAGACACTACCGGTGTGAACAGGCACAGATGGTTTTACTTGCATTATGCACCGTTTGAGTATGTTATCTGTTGGATTGTTCCATTATATAGAGTGCTAGTCTTGCAAAAACCAGATGACCTTCATTTTATTACAATACTGAACACAGTATCGGGCAAAGGTATAAAAAATATATAAAAATATGAACACTTTCGAATAAGAATCCACCTTTTTACAAGATTTGTAATGAAGAAATGTACACTGAATGGATCTTTTAACATTAATACAAGACTAAGAGTCTACAGCTATGTTAGCTGTTCTGTGATGAGGTACATCAGCAGGCTTAAATGCTTAAATGTTAGCAGGTATAATGTTGGCCGAGTTCACCATCTTAATTTTGCTTGTTAGCTGGCTAACATTTGCAAATTAGCACGAAACACAATTCTGAGGCTGATGGGAATGTCATCGGTTTTACAATTATTTAGCCATAAACCAGAGTATTATGTAAAATGACACTAAATGAAAAGTCAAGGGATCTTTGAAGTCATAAGGATTCGTCCTCTGGGAACCATGAATGTTTTTGCTAAATTTGTACTAATCCATATTGTAGATGTTGATATTTCACAGGATAAGAGAAAAATGTGAACTGTTGTGGAGCCGGATGAGGATCACCAAAATATTTAGGACATATCCTCTGTGGACAGGAAACAGCTGTACAAAATGTCATGGCAATCCATTCAGTAAGTCATGATTCTCAATATATATAAAAATGTCACAAGTTACAAAAGACAGTAAATGAAAAATATCAATGTCATGAACAGCCTCTCTTAACCTCCATAAGAACTGGACTTCTCTGTTCTTGCCTGTTTTTGAACACCACCCCCTTATCATCCCAATCTTCCCATCATGCTGCAGGGCAACTAAACAGATCCTTTGTTTTGGGTCTTAGAGAAGCCATAAAAAAGCAGACTTTGTTCTATGCGCTCTCTTTCTTTCCCTCTGTCGTCCCCCCTCCTTCCCTCCCTCCTTCCCTCCCTCCTCCCAGCCAACCAGCAGATGGTTAATGATTCATGGACTGGGTGCACACGTGCTATAGTGAGTGTAGCATTACTCTATGGACGTGCAGAGAACAGGGTGACATATGTGGGGGGGGGTTTAGGGCTCGGTCGATATGGGCCTTTTGTGTTGGAGTTGACATTTGTGGATAAATTGCACCCAGATTTAATATTTAAAATGTAAAGTATATGAATAAGTTATAATCATGTTGAACCTGATCACAATGCTGAGTTAGCTGGGTACAATACTTGTTAGTTTTGTGACTGATTATGGTCAATATTGACAGGATATATCGGTTCTTTGTTACTTCATGCGGGACGTGCATGGGCAAGCGTCTGTGCATGTGTTTATGTTTTTATGTGTGTGAGAGGGAGATGGAGAGAAGGGTTTATCAAAGTCAAAGCAGTAATCATTGACTTAGGCCCAACTTTTAGTCTAGACTTGCTGAGCAGGTCTTTTTTTCCTTGTTTCTTGTTGCCATTAAAACTCAATCAGATAATTTCCCCCCCCCTCACTTTTCCTCAGTTGCTCTATCTCTGCTTGCATCTCGCCCTCTCTTTTTTTTTAACGCTCTGCCTCTCCCAGTTCCTGTCTTTCTTTCTAAACTCAACACCCTGGGGATGCACCTCTCCTCAGGTTACTAATCTCCCTCCTGCCATCCCTCTACCACCACCACAACCTCCACAACTACAACCATTGACTCAAGACAAAAAAAAAAAAGAGAAGACACAAGCAGCTGCCCATTAGCCTCCTGAAAAGCACTTCTGCTCAACAGAAAACCCACAAGGTGACAGTTTGTTGAAAGGAAATGCAATCTTTCTCCATCCACTCCTTCCTGCAGCCCGGGACAGACAATGAGGGGAAATGATTAAACTGGGGTCCATAGCAGTGGCAGGCTTCACAGCCACTCTACAACAGTATGATGGATTCTGGCAAGTGGAGACACACACACACACAAACACAGTCGCACTCCCACGCATACACTTCACTCTACCGACTTAATCTAAAAACAGTGTAATGTAAAGCCGAGGCTCTCTCGCGCATTAAGAAACAACAGTAAAGCCCCGAAAAGGAGGTCACATCCAACATTCCACTTTGTCTCCTCCCAGGGAGTGGACTGCCTTCCACCGTACACAGCAGCTTCACATCCACAGGCAGCTGACATTACTCTCATTCCATGCATTTGTGAGTAGAAACCTCAACAGGAAGGAAATTTAAAGAATTCACTTTCAACTTGAACGTGGCGCAGTTTCCGTGTCTGAAATAGTATTCTGAGGAATCGGAGATATTGTTGACATTCAAGATGAAAGCTGTGAAAGTCGCTTTCTGTATGTATCTGTAGCTAAAAATTTGGGAACATTTTCTCCATTACCTTCTTATTCTTAAGAGTTAAATAGGAAGATCAATACCACTCACACGGTAGAGCTAGAACAGAGGAGCAACTATCCTTGCTTAGCATAAGGTTAAAAAGAATGCAAAAAACTGTGTATTCATCCACCTGGTTGTCTGGCAATTCCCTGAGAAAACAAGTCTACAGGAATTTACTGCAACCGGCTGTTGGTTGTATAGTCCCAGCACTCAAGCCACTGTATAACTACAACGTTTACTTAAGTATAATCCAAACGTAGGAGGAAATGCAGCATATTGAAGACAAAATATGGTGCGAAAGACATGATAAAAAAAACAAAACTCTTGGGGGAACTTAACTTGACGTCTGCTCTTCTTCTAAATCTACACTAAATACATTTTGGAACCACTTAAACTCGGGTGTGGCGAGTAACCGTACCATCCCAGACTGCCTTAAAACCACAGATGTGTTCTCATGTAATTTGAGCCCATCCCAAGAGCTGCCCCCTGATTACGGAATACATCTTCTCGAGTAAAATGTCTGACATCACTAGGCTGTACGGAATGAATGACTGTGGCATGGTACAGGAATTACTCCTTGAGTCATATGATGCAATGTGTTGTTGGGAATAAATAGAAGAAGTAGACTTAAGACTTGGGTGAGAGAATTTACTTGCCTGTAAACCTGAAAGCAACAACCTGACGAGTTCTGACCTGACAGCAGCAGGAAGATTCTCAAGCACTTTGTAACCTCTGTGCCTTTAACACAGTGTGACTGATTGAAGAAAACCATTAAACTGAAGGAGGAGCTTATTTTCCCACTGTTAATCATGTTTACAGGAATGTTCCTTGAGTGCTTGCATCACCACAGCAGTCTGACTTATTGCATCACACATTCATAGGCGCCCTGGTAGCTCAGTGGGTGGAGCGCATGCCATTGGGGCTGGGTGCTTGCCACACTATTTGCTGCATGTCATCCCCTCTCTCCCTCTCTCTGCCCTGCCTTTCCTGTCTGTCTCTCTAACTAAAAGATAAAGCAGAAATGCAATAAAAAGAAAAATGATAATCTTAAAAGCACACATATCCTACTTCCTGCTTTCACAACTGATAATCAGCAACATTTTTGAAAACCACTCAATCCTATTATGAGAAACTATGTGTATTTCTCATGGCCCAATGATCAGTCTAAGATAGTGCATATCATCAAGAAGGCAGCTAGTCCAGCAGCTGTTCTTGGCTGAGCTTGAAGTTTTTTTCCCTCTGGTCCACCTAGCAGTTCAATTAATAAAATATGACTTTTGTAGGTTATGTAAACAGTTGTGGAGATCTTGCAATTATAAGCATGTGTTAACCTTGTATACAGTATTTCAACAGTCAGATTTCCATTCATATAAAGCACACATTTTTACCAAATTTCCAGCAATTAATGTGCATTTCCATCTTTCTACCTGTGTGAGGTTATAGGGAGTTGGTGTAATTGAAAAAGCTCCAGTCGAATCTTAAATTAACATGAACTGTGTAAAACTTGATGGAAATAAGATATGTGTGTCATGTTTTAATTTGAGGAAGGTTACAGTCACCTCATTGCTCATCACAGATCTGATGTTTTCGTCTCTTCAGTGGAATGGAAGCTTGAATGACATTAAAGTGATTACATACAACATGATTTATAGCCTGTCTATTTCTATTGGACTAGTTTTTAATCCACCCAATTTTTCCACCTCAGCGTAAACTTTCTTTTAAATTTACGGCTTACTCATGAATAAATGTGACTTGACCTGAATATTGCCATGAAGGACTTGTGACTTGAATTGTTGCCCACTTTCTCAGGATCCGCAGAAAATGCTGCATGCATGCTCTTTAGCTGTATTGTTCATAATTTCACGTAAGGCCCTTTTCATACCTTGCATTAACACAAATACTTAAGTTCACACCTGGTATTACAATATGAAAAAGAATGATTTTAAAAAAGCACGTTCTCATAAAACATCCATGATCTATTAAGAGTGCAGAGAAACATTTATTGGGTTTTTTTATGCCCCAAGCGGTAAATCCAAATACCATTAGTGACAGAACCTATAATGTCATTCAAACCATCCATGATGGAAATCGTCAGGATAGTGACTAACTTAGAAGAACTTTGGTACCTACATAAACAGTGCAGTGAAGCAGCAAAGCAACAATGATCTGGCTGCATATTTCACTAGTAACTATTATATTTGTTTGCCCTTTAAAGACGTACTTTGCACATAGCAGTCCAGTATGTCTTCATCAGGAGTCACAGAGTAATTGAGGACTGCCTGATCAGTCAGTTAGCTATAACCTGGCAGTCGTGATTATAGTCATGACTGTAAACAAGTATTTTCTTGCACACCTGTGATGCAGTTGATCGCTGTCATTTCATGTGTCTAACTTTTATATCTTATTCAGTCTGTACCTCTGTGCACCAGCTAGAGCTATTTTCTCTTCTTTGTCAGAGAATGACTCAAAGGGAAATCAATCTTGAGTTTGAGTGGATGGGTTTTATGCTTGATTAAATTCTGTGAACTAAAAAAAATACAGCCTGTGAGTACTGAAACACAATACCAAATGCACTTTCTCATCTGAAGCTCCCAGTAACTTTGCACCATGTCAGTTGGGTTTGCAGAAGTCAAGGGACTTTCTACTGTCAAATCAGATCAACAGCTGTCGACGTGCAGTGTCAGCAGTACAGGTACAGGCACACAGTGATGCACAGATTCACTTTCTGCAGAGTTGAGCTGAGACTCTTACAAGTCCTGCAGATCCAGAGTCCAGCCAGTCAGAAACGGAGAGGTTGACAATCACTAAAGACCACCTGCTGCCTCTCGGAGCTGACCTGACGTCTGCCAACGACAGATGACGAGGAAGAGGCTGCGTGGCTGGAGGGCTCTCAGAAAGCACAGAAAGACCCTCAGAAGAAAGGACGAACTGTCTGAGACCGCTGGTCTTGACAGTGCTTTCATTCACCAGCATCTGCTCCATCGCTGCAGTCTGTGTCGAGCCAGACTCAATAGGCCGATAGATTCAAGAGACACTCACAGGAAAACAAGCCTTTTCTTTATGTATAAGTCAATTAACTTCAAACAGCATGAAGTAGTATATGGGAGTACATTGACATCATGGAGTATGGCATGATTACACGATTGTGCTTTGGAATAAACCATGTGTGGTACTCGGGAAGCCGAGAGGGTAACTTTATTAAATTATATTGTCACATCACGTACAATACATGAACTCTGACCTCTGCATTTTACCCATCCTATATATTTTAACTCCCCGAGCTTCAGCCACCCTGGTATTATGCAACTGTTTAAAAAAGTGTGTTTATGTTGCAACGTCTTGTTTTAAAGTAAAGATTAAATATTTTAGGAAATATGCATATTTTGTTTCTTTCCCAGAGTAAAACAGGAGATCAATACCATAACCTTGTTTGTGCATTGGTGTGTAGTTGAAGCTAGTAGGTAATTAGCCTAGTTTAGTGTAAAGATTAAGGGCTTGGCTCTATCGAAAGTTTAAAAGTACACCTGCTAGCACATTTAAAGCTCACAAATTAAAATGTTGTGTTGTTTAATACTTTCATGGACACAGCTGTAAAAACAATTTGTGATTTTAGCAGGAGTTGTGTGTTGGGGTTATGTCCCCCTGCTAGCTGTTCCCCATGCTCCTGGACCTTAAGCTGAACACCAGACAGGCAGGTTAAATTAGACTAAAGGGGAGCTTTGATAACAGAAGCTTGTTCCAAAAATAAGGACAAATAGGTATGACATGAGTTACACAAGTAACACCAGTACAAATGCAGATGACCTGACAACTGAAAGAAGGAAAGGTCGCAGACTAAATACACAAGGAGAGCAGGGTGATTAGACACAGGTGGAACAAAACAGGGCGGGAAAACACACAAAGACAGGAAGCAAACGAGAACAAGACACAAAAAGACTTTCAAAGTTAAACAGGAAAATAAAAATGTTCATTTATATTTTTGATGAAAAATGTAGCTTCAAGCCATCAGTGACAGCACTGAGCACAAAACAGGTGAGAATAACTAGCGTTGAGGACATCATTTAACTTGGATTGGATTTAGTTTATTTGAATCTTCCAATTATCTTTTTGAGTAAATTGTATTTTTGGGGATTTTACACACACAGGGTACAAATGGGAATTTGTCTAAACTATTGTCGGATTTGTATTTTCAACATTCATTCAACAGGAAACTTTATCAACACCAACTGCCTAGAATGTATGCTTTACTTGGATCCTTGGACCATGACATTACAACTGTAGCCATTCAAGTTAAAACTACTCTGAAGGGATTGTAAGAATTTTGGTTCAGCATTCGAATACCTGTCTTCAATGTAATCTAGTCAAGCTGTCAGAATTTGCTGTAAATTAGATAGAATTTAAAAGGTAAAACCAGTAACAAATCACAAGAAATATATTATTTTCCCATAAAAACATTGGATTTTATTACTCTGCACATACAGGAAGCACTAGCAGCAGCTGCTTTGCAGGCGATGAAGTCTGCTTACCCGACAACATTTCTCTTTTCAAGAGCTATATTATTGCTAAAGCTGGTACAATCCATTGTACAATGTCTGGGGCAATTGCTGTCTTTGCTGCCAGATGTGTCGGGTGTAATAAGGCCATGAACCTTGAGCAGGAAAAAGAATGTACTAACAAGTAGGCAAGAATCCCTGCACATTGATTATTTTCCAGCACAGACCTTTTATTGCAGGAGCAGCGAGAAACTGCCTGGCCACAGTCCCTAGAAATCAATGAGCGAGCGCCTCCCCGCCGCTCTGACCACCTCTAAAGACCACTCACTGTCCACCCCCCCACTCCTTACCTAGCAGTTACAGACACGCATCTGTACACGCATTTATAGAGAATATAGATACATCATGAGAGATAGAGATATAGAGTGAGACAGAATTGTTTAACACATTAGATTAACTAAATCAAAACAGCTTTGCAAAATATATGATTGAAATGTTTGTTTTATTTTTAGCCATGCTATGTAAGGCAACGTCGCTCCACACCTTTGGTCGAAACTGAATTCTCAACGATTTGATGGATTGCCATTGATTAATTGTCATAAATCAGTATGAATTGTACCAACATCCGTTATCCTCTGACTTCATCTCCATCCTGGAATAAAAACTTGAATTTGTCAGTCACATACTCCTGCAAATAACATTCCCATCAGCCCCAGCTGCACTTTGTCTTTTGTGCTAATTAGCAAATGTCAGCATGCTAACACGGTAAACTAAGATTACAAACCTGCTAAACAATCAGCCCCTGTTACGTAAATTGAGACATTTTTTCTAATTTCTTTATGGGCAAAATCATTTTCAGTGCAAACATTTCTCTCCCTGCAATTGTTCATTGATTCACTAAAGACCTGCAGTTTGCAAAGAATCACTATGAATTTACAACCAGTTAAGAAGAGAATAACCTTCTGATCACAAGCAGCACTGGAATATATTATATCTATACGTACATGTAACCAGCTATTCACCAGCTTGGTTCTTTGCTATTCTTACCTCCATCCCTTAGTCTCCTTTTGTCCTCTATTCCTCCAGCCCCACACCACCCCCTCCTCTTTTCCATCCCAGGCGGTTTTTTTTGACGTGTGACCATGGGGAAGGTGACCACGCTCAAGGACTGTGCGTGGGAGGATTGTTCACATCAGTGAATACGTAAAACCAGAACTTTCAACATAAAATTAGACCAAAAAAGACCACAAAGAGTGTTCACAATAAAAGCTCTTAAATAAAAAATGGAGAGTGTCAAGTTTTGATCAGACTTTCAAGCAGCAGGGGTTTTCGGTGCATGCTTTTATGAGCACAGAAGAACATTTTTCATGGTTAAGTTTTTGGGCATGATGGACTCAGATCATGGCTGCCCTTTTAAATCAGACCGGAGCGAGGCCTTCGTCGCTGTGACCTCCAAAACCCCTACAGTATTGAGCGGTAGGAGTACGCACAGAGAGATGGGATGAAGTGGAGATAGAGAGAGGAAGAGAACAGGGACTGAAAGCCAATGAGCGCCGTGGTATGCCAGCCCGAGATCTTCTTATTGAATTTGATGTCAAGCCCTTTAAGAGTAGAGATCCTGGAAGACAAACAGAGGATTAGATTGGAAACATGGCCTTAAGTCATTTGTCTGTCTTACCTCTCCCCCTCCCATCTCTGCCCGCTTTCTCTTTCTCTTGATTTCCTGTCGGCTTTTCTATGTACGTGTGTTTGTATGTGTGTGTGTGTGTGTGTGTGTGTGTGTGTGTGTGTGTGTGTGTGTGTGTGTGTGCCAAATGCAGTCTGGTTCATGTATCCAGAGGCTATAAAGAAGAAGGAAATAGTTGGTGCATCGAAACAATGAGCTGGGCTACATGCTCCCATCGGTCTGCCCGGGGAGGATGAAATTGACAAAGCAGACAAATGGTTAGAGAAATGAAGAGAGAAATCAAAGGGAGATAGGAGCGGTCATATCTGTCCCCATCATGTTTGTGGAGCCAGAATAAAGTCCCCGAAGGCTGTTTAGTGGCTGGTGCCAAGAGACAGTGGTTGATGTTCAGCTGGATATAGATTTCTTGGACATTTTTTATTGTATTCATTTGGGGAATGATGAAAAAATCCACTCATACTGGCATAAGTCAAGCCTACAAAAGCAACTTCGTACCAAAATTCAAACCCGCCGTCTCCCTACACACTGTTCAATCAAAGCTAATGTAAAATGTTAAATCAGTGTGTGTTTATGTCAACTACCTTTATGAAATTATGTTTATGTAACTCAAGTACCTCTCATACATTGAGAATTCCACTCCTGCTTCTGACCTATGAAGGCATGTTCAAGGTCCTCACATGGACTCTAACGGGGAATATTGTGGAGGTACAGCCCCACTCTTTTATTTCTTTAATCTTCATGCATGTTCACAATACAGCACCACAGGTTATTCCACATTGGTCTGCTCAGTATTTACCTCCTCGGCATCACCTTAGCTACAATGCTAATGTTGCTCGCAGGTGAATACTACATGTATTTCAGACAGTGACTCAAACAGTGTTTTTGTAACACACGACTGTTAAGGTTTCTTCTTTAACAAAGCTGTTAAAAGCTAAAAAAAAAGAATCTAGGAAGTTTACTGCGGGTTTTAGTTTGTTGACAGACCAAAGAAATCTTGAACACTTTAAATGCATCTTGTTTTCAATAACTCTTCGACCAGAGCCAACTGGTTTTAGAAGGTTTTGATTTTGCACTCAAACTGAGTAGGTTACATGCTCCAACTGAGAGTGTGAGTGCGTAAAATTGTAAATTAATCTAATTATCTTTCTTATACATTTGGGAAAAACCTTGGAGTAAACATATATTTTGCAGTTGAAGATAAACTTCCTGATTTGTCTCAGCTCTTCAAGTTCTGTTAATTTTCTTATCGCTTACACTTGGTGTAATCATAAATAATAGAGAAAGATTGAGGAAACCATTTTGATCTCAAATCAGATATTGAAAATGAGAAAACATGTGGTGATATTAATTGATACTTGTCTATTGTACTTTCCTGTTTACTGACACCCTGTAATGCTACTGGCATGGACTGTTTATGCCCCATAATCAATGCTCTCATGTTATACATATCTCTGTCTGACACTGACACACCAAATACTCAAGTGTTGATGTTTCAGTGACTATCAGGGTGGAGTGAAGTGTTGATTTAAAGGTTGGTTGTTGACTCAAATCTTATCTGACTCTGAATCTGCTGCTCAGACCTCACATATCAAGTTCAATGAACTCAAATGTATTCAATCTGATACACAACAGTTTTGTACATACTGAGCGTTAAATTAATGCTAACAATTTGTTACATGGAGATATAAGCAGCCCCCTGCTATGTCTAACAGCGTGTGCATTAAGAAATTGAAGCAATTAAATTGAGAAACCATTCCATTTTCCCGTTAAGCAATAACCAGGTATTCCACTGAGAAGCATTTGCACCGTGCCACAATATTTCAGGGCGGATTAGTGCATCATCCCCTTTTGTCCTTGTACCTGAAGTGGATAGAGGAGCAACAGTCTCCAGGCAACTCAGAGGGAGGAAGGCTGTGACAGCAGCCTCCAGTCACAAGATACAGAGCTGATAAATGGCTGATCAGTCACAGAGACAGGGGCAAAGTCTCTGGGTCAACAGTGGCTGAGTGGAATGCAAAGAGCAGCCGTTCAGTCTCTTTAAACCACATTTTGACCACAGCACCAGTCTATTCTGCAGAAATACTGGCACTACACTCTACTATACTACATTGTATTTGACCATACTATGCGATAGTACTATATTATACTATGCATTATGCATAGTATGTATAATATGCTCCTACTGATGTTATACCATACTATACAATATGTATACTGTATGTAAACTAGGCTCAACTGTACTTCTTTACTTTATAAAATGGTGCATGCTATATTACAATTATATATAATTATTGTTATATAATACTATACTATCATGTATACAATGCTATGATACACTAGGCTACATAATCAATAAACTACCGTGTGCTACATTTTGGTATATTACAGTATGATACATTGTGTGTACTGTGGTATACTACATTATGCTACATTAAGGTTTACTATGGAATAATATAGTACCCTACACTAGGGTATACTTTGGTTTACTATAGTATGCTACAATAGGGGTACACTATGGTATACTACAGCATGCCAAATTATGAGTATACTTTGGGGCACTACTGTATTCAACAATATGGTTAAATGCAATATGCCACTAAATGGTATATCACACTGTGATAAAGCTCCAAAGCGTGTGGTGAGGAATATGACCCTGCGTACATTAAATATGGATTGATAAGAGCAGGCAGGGATGAGTGAGTCTAAGCATAATATATATTTTTATGTACAGCTGACAATGTCATAACACATATTTACAGCCCAGTAACTCTGGTATGAAATGGTATCTTATTCTGTGGAATATCATAGTATTCTACCCCATGATGTACTAGAGGTGGTATATTGGTATGGTATATTACAGTATGTTGAATTATGGTATATTAAGGTACCTAACTGTTGGCTACACTATATAGAAATATATTAAGATATACTACAGTATGATACACTGTTATATATTATGGTAAGTTATTCTACACATTGATAATACAGTAGAATACTCTAAGGAATGCTACACTTTGGTGTACTATGTAACAATACAATACTATTATATATATATACTGTAATGTAATAGTTCGTCATTCACTGTGTAAAACTGTATTAGCATACATAATATTGTAATGTAGTTGTACACCAACTGTATTCTACCACATGATACAAAAGTTTAGTATAGTCCCCATTACCATACTAAACTATTAAATGCAACCACCCTTTACAAATTAATGCACTTTAGAAAGAGATATTAGTAACTGAAACCAAGAAACAACATTAATATAAGGCTATATCTATTGGGTTTAAAAATGTGTTAAATGTGGTTCATATAATTTCACCAAAAGCTTAATGCAATCTGATAACTAAAAAATATGACTGCTTATGTATTTTTACTCATTAGCCGTAAATCTGAGAAAACCAACAAACCCAGAATATTTTCAGTAAAGAGATTTCTTTATGTGCTCAACAAGCTTACAAAATACTTACACATAAATGTTTTTCATGTACTCTAGGAAAGCAGATGCCATTTCACTGCAGCTTTCAATCATCTACTCTATGAATATACTGTGGAAAATAAGTTGCGTTCAGATGTCATCGGTCATATTATGAAGGTTTGGTTTTTAAATATTGCCTCTGAATGTTCCTTGAGCTGAACTTTTATTACTCAGAACTGCTCTCATTGAAGCAAGTGGCTCTTAGGAAGGCCATTTGAGAGCCTATTCTACCAACGCTGACTTTCTCATACATGATTGCTTTTTCAATTTCTGTCAGTTGACTTACAAATATATATTCTGAATGCACAGATACACACACACACACGCACACGCACACACAAACAAAAAGAGTGGTGGCAGGGCGCCACTCAGCCTTGCATCCCGTTGTGTCACTGCACGCCTCTAAATTATTCAGTGTCACTCAAATATTGATATGGAAATCACAGCTGACTGAACTGACAGAGACCAGAGAGAAAGGCAGCAGAGATCCACTGTCCTTTTCTTTTAGCCTCTCTGCTCCATTTGACTGATACCTTTTGATGCCTGCAGCTGCTCATTCTTATTTTATGTCCATTTCACACAGGATACAGCCAACGCTAAAAATGATTGCCGGGCATTGAAGCCCATTTCACAGAAGAATAAAATCATCTGCTGTGATTTGAGCACTTGATTATGAAGCTTAGCTCTGGCAAGTGGCCTTAGAGTCAGTGGACCAATATTCTGTTGCAACATGTGTCTCGATCCTTATTGATCCATCACTGTGTGACTCTGATTACAGAATGAGCTCTTCCTTTTTCTCCTGTCATGACTAAATGAATACAGACACACTTGCAATCATCACACGGTCAGAAGCTATTCTCTCGAAGAAACACCAGCAGAATCAATACCACAATGTGCACAATCAGCCGGTTTTACTTTGCTAAAGGCAACTGGAGGGGTAGGAGGGAATTCTCATTCCTTTCTGTGCACACCATGCTTGACTGCTTAGGAGAACAAAGGTTAGAACCAGGGAGTGATCCCTTTGTAAGGGCAGGTTAAATGGAAAAAAAACGTACTTCCTACAACCTTGTTGTAACATGTCTGCTACTATCATCCGATTTCCTACCACAGGAACTTGTCCCTGATCCTGGGAACCTTTCTAAGAAATTACATTTTAATTAGACCGCAGGAACCAAGTTAAAGGACTGACTAGTTTGTTGAAGTGTCTTCTGCCCGAGTGCTAATTTTGGTTTGATTTCAATGATGATCCCAATGACGAGCTACATTGAACGTATAACGTATGCGGAACCACTAAGTTTCCACTTTCATCAGTTAAACTGTCTTTTCAAAATAAACCTCCTTCTTCACAGGAAGTCCTTTCAGTCTTGCACAGGATGCAAACACCAGTCTCCTGGATGGAAGTCCTGGATTTCATTGACCCATCCACCAATGAGAGCATTGGCAGTTTGGTTTACAGAGTTTCTGTCTGCATTTATTTTGCCTGTACCAGCTGGTGGTTGCTAAGTAACTTTATTATTTACATTGCCTACTATAGTCTGTAGATTTTAGGTCACCCATATTAGGCTCAAAAACTAAGTGAAAATGTTTACAGCACTCTGCTGGGTCCAAAGACTAAAGAAACAACCCCACACAATCCTGAAACAAAAGCTCACCGTTTTGTTTTGCCTGTGACTCATGCAGCCCCGACGGCGTATGTGTGCTGCAAGGTTAGCCAGTAAAATATTCCTAACTTTTACCGACACATCCTTTCCACCAACGGTCCCATCAGTTAGGTTTTCAGTGTAGTTGATAAAAATGCATATTGGTATTTGGCAGAATTTACTCATTCACTTTTTGTTAGTTTTATTCGACAGAAGCTGAAATACATTTTGGGCACCCAACAGTATCTGTGCAATTTTTGTATACTTTTTTGTTTGTGTGTCAGTGTGTACATTTACCAAGGTTACAAGTGATGTTCTCATCTATCGAAACCTTAGTAGAAAAGGTACTTTTTACTTGTTCTCGTCACGTCTCTAACTCTTGCATCCAAAAAACCTCCCTGTTTGTGGTGGTAGTACTTTCCTATGACCCAGAAACTATTGGCGTCATCTATTGATGAGTCATAAGAAATCATAAATTATTATTAGACAGAGGATATGTTCACTGGTCAGCTGTTAAGTTGACCAGTGGACCGCCAGAGGCTGATTTAGTGCCAAAAAATGTTTTTGTTCAACTGAACACACACTTGTGTTATGGATTGCTCAAAGGTGCTAACTGTTATTTAATAGTTCTACTTTAGGTTACAGGAGTCTGACCAGTCTGTTCATGTTATCTGTGGTGTTGGATTGTTGAAATATACACCAAGGCGGCATCTTTTGGGTGAATTTTACAAGAAAACTTTCAGGCTATTGGCTCTATAGTTGAAGTGCAAATGTTTTTGTAATTGAAATGGCACAATAATAATAATAATAAATAACCTTAAAACACCTCTGCATATTTCTTTTATACTCAATAATTACATGTGCTGTGCCGTAGTACAGACAATAAGGCAACGCCTGCCTGTGCGATGTTGTTTCCATGGGTGTGAAAACTGATTGGCAGGGTTATCTAGGTGCAAACAAAAGCAGGAATGCACATAAGAAACAAACATTCCTTCCTGTTTTTCACACACATAATACAATATTGTCTTGACTTGATTGTCATTTACTACTTAATGATTTAAGACCCACTGCTTCTTTAATAGTTATGACAATTCAAATATGTAAAAAAGTGGCAACAGCCTACAGTTAAGTCTACCAAGCCGTGTAATTGACCGCTCCTTCTTTGTTGTGTTGTCACCATCTGCGTAACTGGACCAGTTGTGCTGGCAAAGGTTAATATTGTGTTATTGTGCTATTGTGTGTCCTACAATGGTACCGTACTACGGATAGGTGTAAACAGGAAGACGATGTTCCCCTCGTATTGATAGCAAAAATACTAGACATAACTGAATTACTTTATTTCTTACAAGTGAAGTGAAATGAAGCAGCTCTAAGTCTGTGTCCCTAGCTTTAATTATTGATGAGTGAGTAACAGAAACAGGGACAACTTCCCCCCTGTGACGTCTTGATTGACAACTCAATTATTGTCAATCACTTATGGATTGCATTGTTGGGTTAGTTTCAGGGCGCTGCCTATTTACTACCAATTCACTCGGATTAAATGGAGGTGGGATCAGGAGCTATTGTTGAATTGCTGTGTATTGTACGGGGACAGAGCCCACCGGGTAAAGAGAAGGAGAAACTGACTGATTTTGCAGTTAAATTCTGTATAAGTTCACTTGAGGTTATATGAAAATGCTTAGAAACAGAATTATTTGCTAATTTTAGACGTGCACCCTCCATCGTCAAAAAGGGGAATACATTGAAATGTCTTGTAGCATTAAATCAAACAAAAAATGACTCTGTACCTTTCAGATAATGATCTACCGTTGAGATGCGGTTTCACCCAAACAGTAATGTGCAAAAGGGACTTTAACTTCACGAGTTTTGTACTGTGGCCACAAGCTCTCTCCTTGCACCTCTGCAGAACTGACGATAATCAGGGGTCATACTTGTAAGATGCTATTCAACATTTCAAGTGTGACTGAGAATTCCCCTCGCGCTCCTCAGAAGGTGGACACTCTGCTCTCTGAGTGGGAACCTGCCATTCACTCTCTGCCCATTAACTGGCATTCATCCCAGTTAGAACAGGACACACTTTCTCAGGCTTTCATGACAGACACAGCGACAGGAGTTTTTTTCAGAACAAAGCTAGGTCAATAACATCTGCATGGATCATTTGTGTAACCAAACTGTCACATCTGTGATTAGAACAAAGGTTGTTTCTGCCAGTGACAAGCAGGACTGACAACCAACACTTGAAATTTGGATAGGAAAAAAAACAGATGGAATACGAAAATTAATATTCAATTGTGAAAAAAAAAGCAGCACTACTGCGGCTGTCTGTCTCACGCATTGTCACTCTCATTCATTTAAAATGAACTGTAACATCAGTTCATTTCAAGCTGAACGAGAAATAATTCAACAACAATTACATCCATTACGTGCTTTCAAAGAAAGCAACAGGAATGATAGAAACAGGGGGACCGAAAAAAATTCACCTCCAAACAGCTCAATCTAGGACACTGTGTCATGCACATAATGCCCAAAACTGTATTTTTTTTTTTTTAAAGCAACTACTCAAAAGTCAATTTTTTACAATTTTGACAGCCCCAGTACAAAGTGTATTTGCAGTCACTGCATGTAGGTATTTAGATGGCACACTGAGTGGCGTTTAGTTACATAAAGCTCTTTCAAATATCCAGGTTTCTTTGTACTGCTCTCAGCTATACACTATGCAAACAAACAGGCACACAGAGGACTCTGCGAACCAGACAGGCTTCGATTGGATAACAGCTTACATAATCATGCTGCCTGGGAAGAGCACAGCAGAGGGTATAAGGCAAAGACAGCCTGTGTCATCCCAATGAGCTGGGTAGTTAGAACTAGTATTTCAGGAAGATTGAGAAGGCTACCTGGCTCCTGACAGGCTGACGGCTCATGTTACATCTTGTGTACCACGCACTGCTGTTGCAGGCTATTGTCTCTCTAAGGACCTGCATTCAGCCCATTGTCAGACATTCACAATGATCTGTGTTATCAGAGACACAGCCCAACAAACATGGATTAGATGCTGATATGGCAGCTTGCAACTGGTGTTGACAACCTGGGTAAATACTAAGTCAACATGAGAGCTGAGAATCTGCCTCATTTAAAAAAATCAAGACTAACATTTTTTATGCTGCTTTAATGCCTCTTGAAACCACTGCAATGCAAAAATATATACGAAGAATCTCATCATGCAAACTCTGAAAGAATCTCATTAAGAAATAAAGAAAAGATATAGTACCAAATTATAGCCCCAAAAGGCCCTCACAACAATTGCCGCCCAAGAAAAGCTTCAACCAACCCTGAACATTTGGAGGTGTGTTTGAGGTATGTATTTTTTATTTTAGTCCACAGATTTAGCATTTCACTATTTTAATTAATCAGAAACTGATGCAGCAGATTCTTCTGCACATTCCTTTTCCTCGTCCAAACCTGACGCCTACATACACAACGCATCTCCACCACCAACGGTAGGATCGGAGATTCGGCTGAGTTGTGCTTGCAGAAACTATTGTTCTTCTTCATAAAATCCTGAGTACTTTAATTACGCAACGACAAATGCAGAGTGCACTCACACAAACAAGTCGTCAGTGTGTAAGTTCTTGAATGTGTATGAAGAAGACATAAAACTTGCAATTTGTAACACCTACAAGCTTAATTATTATAATATTTAATAAAAACTAATTCAAAGTTTTTAATAAAAATACAATCACTTATTACTTAATCATTTTAATTGTGTGTTATTATGCAAACTAAATCTATAAATGACGTTTACGAAGGAATAGGATGACATTATCGTTAGTTTACATTGACGTGAGGACAGTTGAAATTATTTTTGGGGACATTCTTAGAGAGTGAAACAAATTGCAATCGCTGCATCTCTAGCAAAAACTCAGAGATGCACTATTAAAATGCAAAAGGAGTACCAACGAGTGTACAACCTGTAGATAATTGGGGCTATTACTTTGGGATGGGGGTGAAAGAAGGGATTTATATTTATCATAAAAATATTATGTAATGAAACATAATGCTACCAGACAGACTGCTGGTAAAGCAGTGTGGTAAGAGATGACAATGAGATGACAGGGCAACAAAAGATTCACAAGTTTTATTAAATTTCTCCTCACTCCGGAAAATTCTTTGTCTCCTTACAAAGATGTATCTGAGCTTCTGGAACTGGAGCTGACAGCAACTTTCAATAATCACATGTTTCTGATTGATTCCTTGTTAGTGAACATGACATGCATCTGAAAGATTTTATTGTGTTGGTTGACTGAGTCTTTGTATCTGCATATAGAAATCCCCACTAAGGTGGTCCTGAATTGTGTTTTGCAGACAGTTCTGCACTATTGTGCAACCTTTTATTAGAGACCATGGAAAACTAAAGATATGGGTCTAATCTCATGGGACATGTGCAGGTTGAGAAGGCTTTTAGTGTTGGTCTGTCAGTCAGTCTGTCTCTGATTACCATGAACTTTAGTGGGCTGAAAGATGTTCACAGTCACTAGAGGATGATAGCTAAAGTGGCTCCCTCACCTTTCTTGTAGAGCTGTCATCAGTTCAAAAAGTGTGATGGACTCATCTCCAACTTGTTCACTTGTCTCAGTTGCTTTTTTCATTTGAATGATGACTGCAAAGCGCTTTGAGTGGTTTGAGTATACAACTGCTAGTCCTTTTACCATTTACCATTGGTTCAGCATTGGGTTAGTTATTGAGCTATTAGAGATGTTCTTACCAGTGGACGACCAGGATCACACACCTGCTAACAAGGTTTTGCATGAGGATTGAGAAAAAAGCATAGTTAAGCATCACAATCGGTTTGTTTTCATTATGTTTTCATTTCTTTAGCCACACTACCGGATGACAATGTTGGTCAGCCAATTTGGTCCAGACTGAGAAGTCTCTCGACATTACTGAATGGATTGCAATACAATTTGTCTCAAACATACATGGTGCCCAGAAGATGAATCCTATTGCTACTGTTTAACATCCTAAACTAAGAGGATGCATGTAATCATTATACATTCTAAACATCAACATGCTACCATTATCACTACAGGGATGTTAGCATGCTGTTGAAACATTGAACTCAAAGCACTGCTAAACGCCAGTGCAGCCTCACAGAGCTGCTAGCATGGCTGTAAACTCTGATGCTGCATTCGCATGGAATTAGGCAGACGGACAAAACAGAAAAAGTAAAAAATTGAAATACTTCCGATGATAAATGCCGTCTACCGTTACCATTAGGCATTTCAGTGGCCTCATCCACTAACATGACATTCAGTTTGCCTTCTACAATCTGCCTAATTCCATGTGAATGCACCATAGTCTTGTTTTCATTGTACAACTTGGAAACAAATGGAATCTACTGCACTGTGCATTGTCAAAAAAGGCAAATTGAGAAATAATCATAGTGACTGATAAAAAAAAAACCTACATACTCCATTTTTAGACATCATCTTATGTTTCAAGATTTGACTAACACCCGGCAGAACCAATCGTAGCCACACGTATTTTGTCACAATAAAAACCCACATTTTTTGCAGTAATTGACTATATTTGGTTAGCCCTCTGGTGCTAAACCTTTCCTGTTAGGTTCTGTGGCCAAATGAGTCCAAAATGGGACTGTCTACCCAAAAAATCACAGATTCACAGTAGGAGGATGTTGGAGTGAACGTGGGGCTGTTGTTTTTTTTGTTTCCTACCAACAGTAAATGACCAAATGGTTATTACTGTAACCATGATGATGGATTTCCCCCAAGGAAGTAATTTATAGCCCAAACCACAAGGTTTCCCTTAACGTCACCAAGTTTTTATTAACCAAACCTTAATCTTTCTATTATCACATCTTAAAACTGTTTTTATCAACAGAACGATTTGCAATAGTTTGCAATGGAAACAAATAATGTTGTCCTGTTAATAAGGGTTAAACAATTTAAAGAAACCTCTTTGATATATATTTAAATGACATAGATGAGGTCAGGTTGGTTATCAGTGGTTGGAGGTTTCCATTGTTGGCTGAAGGTTGTTTTTTTGTCTTTGTGATACTAGTATTTAATTTGATTATATTTTGTGACAAATCTTTTTAAA
Source organism: Anoplopoma fimbria (assembly GCF_027596085.1). Lineage (NCBI taxonomy): Eukaryota > Metazoa > Chordata > Actinopteri > Perciformes > Anoplopomatidae > Anoplopoma > Anoplopoma fimbria. The sequence continues at coordinate 17,510,816 of NC_072458.1, forward strand.
AGCTTGACAAATATAAGGTCATCATAGGGACAAGGAGAAGTGCAAGCAGTCACATTAGCTCCACTTCAACATCATCATTTGCTCGATAAAGGCTTTGCTTGTGTCACCAGAGAAAAGCCCTGCTGAGATTTCAGTGAGGGCCTAAACCCATGCTAATGACTGGAACAATCATCTGCAGTCAGATGGTGTTGTCTTTGTCCCCTTTCTGACACTTCTCCCTCTGTCCTCCTCCACTTGGCCCCACCCTTCATCTCAATCCCTCTTTGTGTTCCTTAACCACTCACAGTTTGTACTGTGTGTGTTGAAGAGACCTTCTGTCTGTTTGATGAAGGAGGGGGGGGGGGACAGAGATGCATCAATACAATGTGACAAATTACAAGGAAATGCAAAAACATGAAATATAAACTAACTTAAACCAGCTGCAACGTCTTCCAGCCATGTCCATGTGATGTAAATATGGGATTGCAATAACACATGGCCATATGTCTGGAGGCACTTTTTGGTGTAAACGTAACTGCTGACTGGATTACAGTAGCTTCAGTTTGGCATGTTTCTATTTCAGTTTAGGAAGTATGACATTTATGCTGTATAGAGGTCTGAAGAAGAGGTTGGGGTGGAGTCTCTGACACCAGAGATCCACCCTGTGTCCCATGTGTTGTTAGTTTTAGGATCAAAAAAATGCCAGGCAGTGGCCTGCAGCGTCTTAATGCTGACGCAAAAGGTGCTCTTTAGTGTCTGTATGAGACGCACCAGGCTTTCAAATAACTCCAATGTAAGCCCATCTGCTCCATTTTTAGAAGCTCAGATGATGTAGTGTAAGCCAGAAGTCCTCTAAGTGCGGGAGGGAAGTGTGGTGGATGGGTCAAACAAACATTTATTTTACTGATGACGTTAGTCACTTGACACTATACCACTGAGTCACTAGCCTTTACATCCGTAGCATGGGTTACGTTACAACGTACTTATTTTAAGCCAAACCATGACATTTTTCCTAACCTAACATGGTTTTGTTGCCCAAGCCAAAACAAAACTGTCTCACAACGTTAACCGCATGTTACAGTGGTAACCATGCGCACAACATTTAGAGTCAAGATGCTATGCAAAAGGCATTGTGGGGATGTTGGGGCTTCTGCCAAAGGGGCTAAATGCTATGAGTGTGTTGCAAGAATAGTTGGTAAGACTTGTCTATTCCATTATGGACTGATGAATTGATGTGGTGGCGGGTCGACCATTTGACTATTCAGTTAGCATTGCAATAAATGATGTGTCCCGTGAAGACATTGCTTGTATGCCAAGCTAATTGGTAAAGATTTAGTCAATTAAAGAGCCTTGCTTTTTGATTTGATCAACAAACATGATGTCTACTGTACTGCAGTGCCAGACAAATGCTGCTTTATGATGTCCCCTAAAACTCCAAATGAGGAGACTCAAGCTAACTCTGCCTGGGGCTCACAAGACAGCAGGCAGATACTCAGAAGTACTGTACATGATGTCCAAAAAGAGACTTGTTCTTTCTGTGCTCATACTGCCGATCTGTATGGTACATTGGGTTCAGATACCAGGTTTTTTTTGTATCTGAATGGGGATTGAAACAATTCTTGTCACTGCCACTTTTGATGCTTCTACAGGAATCCAACCATGTCCCCGTACTCTCCCCTGCCCCTTGTTCCTGTTATCAAATATTCTGGGTCACTTCAGACACAAGCTGCTAGTTATTTTCCACAACAGAGTGGGAGACAGCGGCCAGTCATGTCCTGTTATCCGTGACACAGGACCGTCACAGCGCCCTGACACTGTTTTAGACATGGCCGGTCCGGCCGGTCATGGGAAGACAGCTTGGCTCCTGTCGACACAACAGCGGGCTTTGTACAAAAAACATGGATCGGCAACGAGGAACCTATCGCTGTGAATCGGCTCCTGTGTCCACTACATAAGGGATTGATTCAGCATGGGTATTACTTCAACAAAGCCTTTGACAGTGTGGAAGACCCCTGGCTGTGTTGCGGTGGTGGAACACAGCCGTACAGATTGAGAGGGGAATACCACTCGGTTTGGACAGCACAGAGCAGCGGGTCTAAATATATGTTTGATTCCAGGCTACAAAGGAGAAGGACTTGTACTTCCTCTTTTCTAGCTCTGGCTTCAATGTCTTTAAGTCTGTCTTCATCATGACTGACTACTGAATGTACTCCACTGCATATACAGTGGTGGGAGTGAAAGAAATAATAGCAATACCACATTAAAAAGGGCTTTAACTTTGAAGTGCGGAAATACATTACAACTACAAAGTCACAGCTGCACACGCCGGCCATGTGAAGATGATTAACAGTATGTGTCAGCTGGAAGAAATCTGTCAGTAATTACTTTTATATGTTTTCAAAGTAATGTGCAGTGTCAGCATGCAGATTTTCTATATGAAATTTTAACCCCGGAGCAGATTCCCCAACCAATACTTCCTTGTGCTATGTTGTTCCCATTGCAACAACATGATGGGCATTACAGGTGAAACAACTGCAGCCCACGTTAATGAATATAGATTCCAATGATATCTTAAATAATTTCATGACAATGCCACATCATTTAGTATGGGGAAATTATAACACTTGTAACTCAAGATAATACAAGATGCCGCTGCCAGTCTTTGTGCTTCAGCTTTTCACATATTAATGGACATAAGCTGTGCGACAGGGGGACGTTCTACTTTCAATTGTTCTGCTGTTTTTTATCCCTTAAACAGAAACATATCAGAATTGGTAACTCTATAAAATAGAAAAAGAAACTCAAGTGTTAAAGTGCTAAAAATCTTCAAGCTGCATTAAAATATTTTTTGGGCCACTTAGGGGCAGCTGGCCAAGCTGAAAACACAGAATGTCTGACCTTATATATCACCTTAGTTGTTATGGCAAATGTGATCAATTGGAATTTTTTTAATGTCCACCTGACCAATGCAAGTCCAATATTCACTCCCCTTTTAGCTCTACTTTGGTCTCCACCAAGTTACGATATGAATATCTGTCTCTTTAGTTGCTAAAAGTTCTAGTCTTTACACAAATGAGTTGATGACTTGGCCTGTTAGCTGTTTGGTGTTAAGCAGATAGCAAACAGTGAATTTATCAAGTTGGGTATATTGGAGCTTTCGGAAGGATCTCCAAGTTGAATGTACAAGTCTGAGAGTCGATATACGTAACTTACAAATGAACATTGAACACATCCGATACACATGTTGTGCTTGTAAGTCAACATGTTGAAACTACACTTTAAAATAGTGTAACAGAGCTGTGAATTAGCAACATGTGTTTCCAGCTACAAAGCACATCTGAAATACAACAAACACACCGTGTAAAAACCCCATGCAACCTCACTTGTTTATGGCAATTACATAAATTCCTCAAAATTAACATGGTAATGATATGTCAATGTTAAAATGCTGTAGCACCTGCGATGTGGCGAGATGAGCAGCGTCGAGAGTGACAACATATGCCAAACACAATCTGCACAACACACTTATCAGCACAGTTGATAAGCTTCCGGATATTCACATAGTGCCAGATGTTTACACATATAGCTAGCTGTTTCATATTTTCGTCCACCCCCTGAACGCTCACGTTGACAGATCTGGCAGAAATGGTAATGGGGCTCCTCTCATGCATCTGTGGTAATGAGATGAGCTGGGATTTGCTACAGTCTGCGGCTTCTGCTGCTGCCATGATCGTTTGTGTCACCAGCTAAGCCTCCCATTGATTAAGGCTGTGAACAAGCCCAGCCAAGCTTCTTCGCTAGCTCCGGCTGGCATATGTCAATCCTTGTGTGACTATGCATGAGACTGTATGTTTTTTATGTTGTCCTCAATGCTTAATACAGAGGCTTCAGTAATTGTGTAGCAGACATGGAGGGACAGTCTAAATCTTTTTTTTTTTTAAATAGGCACTGTCAGATGCATAAATGGCTCTTTTGCAGCATTCGAGGGCTGATTGATAGAACACAGTAATGATCCAGCCTCTCGCCAGCTCATAAAAGCGTTTAATTCTGCTATGCTAAAGGCTCTGTGTCGGCTGTGTCTCTCAGAGAGAGGGGCAGGACTGGTGTGGTTACCACTCTCCCCCACAAATTCAAACTCTGTTGCCAAAATACATTCAAATCAATTGAATGAATGTGTTTTTGTTGTCAGGGCCCTCCTTTAAAAAGACATCTTGATTTCAGTTAAACTACCTTATTAAAGAGAGATGAATAAAACATGAGCTGCGGAGAATGAATGAGTTAAAGAGCTGTCATTCAGTGTTGTCTCTAATCCCTGTGAATCCAATTTTTTTTGTTCTCCTGCCCTTCACAGCCCACATTCCTCAGGCAGGGCCCAATTTGAAACACAAAAGTTTGACCCCTCCTCCACTTAACACACACACATCCAATCGCTCTGACAAATCTAATCATCACGCTGTTTTGCAGTGTAGTGTAAGGGTGTTAATGAATATTGATTTCTTCCTTGTCTTGAATGTTAAGTAATAATCTGTATACATATTGCTAGGGGTTTAAACAAGAACTGAAAGGCAGTTCATAACAACAGTTATAACAAAAGTGTATTTTTACAATGACAGTGAAAAGTGACCTAATGGATCATTTTCTCTGTAGTTGTCCTGTTTTGTTTTAGTACACCTTCTACAGTGCTCAACTCTTGTGTTTGTCAAACCCATTTTTTTTCATTCAAGTGTGTTTTGCATAGTCTAGTAATGTAAAAGACAAAAAAAAATTGGACCTGGTTATTTGGGTTTAATCTGATGTTTTGCATTTCTAATTGTATGTAATATACATTTGAATGTGCTATAAGCCTATGTAGATACCTTAAATCTAGGTAGCATTATAGTATTTGGTTTTGGTTTTAAAGTCCACAACTTAACTCTCATGTGAAAAGCACCTGTTTTCAGAAGAATGCTCTGCTGGACACCAAACAGCAGACAGACAAAGTAAGCTACTCGCTGATAAACATTGTGGATTATTTTGCAAGCTAGGACGGATATTTTTCTCAGGAGACGGTGGAGACCAAAACTGAGATAAAAGGAGAGTGAATACTGTTAAATGGTGAGGAAACACAAACTCCAAATGAATACAAATGTGCTTTGTGCCAGATGAGTAAATAACCGTTTTCTAAGACGTTTGCCGTTACAACTTTGGTGATAACATGTCTGTGTTGTTTTTCAGTTTCCTCCACTACCCCCATTTGGCCAAAGAAACAAATCCATTAATGCTGCTTTTACATGAGTATTGAAATATTTCACATTAAAAAATGGAGTGGATGCCATTTAAAATAACCCTGCTCACTTTCAAGGCCTCTGTGGAAATGTATGTATGTATAATGACTTGTACATATACTATAAGAAAAACAGTTGTCAAGGTAACAAAGAAAAATACATAAAAATGTTTGATTTGTTTAACTTCTAAATTGAAATTCCAGAATAGCACTCAGGTTGAACAGATTGTTTTGATCGCTGCAAGACTCAGCCAGCCTATCCATGTGTTAACTAATCATATGTGTTATCCAAACATGATAACTGCACGTTAGTCTGTGTTTGATGACTTAAGTGCTCATATTGCCCTCAGTGGTACATTGAGTGTTAGTCATTGCAGCAGCATTTTCTCTCCGTCTGTCTAATTCCCTGAATTAGTTCTAATCTATCAACCTGGCCTGTGGAATTCATAACACATCAGTGTCAGACTGTTGGCCAAATGCATGAGCTAATGTTGAGCTGACTGCTATCAACTGGATATTACCTTTCACAGTTCTTGCAAAGCCATGTAGGTCGGAAAAAATGTCCTACTTGTTAACTTATCCCTATTGAATCATAGTTTAATAGAAGATATTTTGGTTAATACTGTAGACTTTATATCAGTAGCCTCCATTCACCCAAATACGTCCTGATGACCTCTTGAACCGACATTTTACAAGAGTTCGAAATGTATTTCCACAATGTATGCCAGCATGATGATTCTGCTTTTTATGCCCGGACTGATCAACAGTTTGTTCTTACAAGCCGTTCTTACTCCACCTTATCAATAGCGACACTAATTCATTGCACAGAGGGGTCCTTTAGTGTCTGTATGAGACGCACTGGGCTTTCAACTAACTCCAATGTAAACCCATCAACTTCATAGTTAGATGGTCAGAGCAACTGAGGTATAATTGAAAGCGAGAAAGTCCATGTAGGATGGGACGGGAGGAAGGACGGATCAAACAAACACAGGATGTTCACCCAGGTGACTGCTGTTCTTGTCCCGTTTGAAACCCGGTAACTGTTGACCTATTTCACCATAGTTTAACTCACACCAATTATGTTAAAAACAGATTTATTTACATAACATAAATCATTTTTTCCCCCTTACCCTTACCAAGTACTTTTGTCGTGGTAAACATAAAGACCAATTAAACCGACGTTGGAAGTTTATTTTGAGAAGAGACTGTATGCATGTAATGAGTGGAAACTGACATGCCTTGGGAATCTAAAGCGTCATAGTTTGGAGCTTTGGGCCACGAACCAAGCATCTGTATTTGACGAGCTGAGAGTGGGAATTTGTTGGTTTAATGGTTTATTTATTCATTTTTTTATGATGCCTTGTGAATCATTTTATATGTTGGAAAGAGAGCTAGTTGCTTAGTAAGAAAATGTTCTTTGGGTTATGTAAGATATGTAAACTGTTCTCTAGAGAAAAATGCAATTTTGTTAGAGATGGTCTGAACTTAATAATATCCTGAGTTTCAGGCATAATATTGAACAGAGCTTGAATCAGCCATTTCTCCACAACATCACACTGTCATATTTAAGTAGACGCACTAGCAGGTTTATACAATTAACGTATTTGTTTTGTCCTTTTTTTCCCTGACTTCTGATCTTTATCACCTTCACTCCGCCAAATGCTGCTCTACTAGCTCCACAGCAACTGTCGCCTCTCTGAATCTCCATCTGTTTCAGTCCCCGCAGGCTCAGTACCTGCTGGAACAAATCAGTTTGCTTAGATAAAGAACTGCCCGACAACACAGTGTTACTTTGTGTCACTGTTTGGTGCTGCATATCTGCTGCCCTACATTGCCTAAGTGCTTTGAAATTGGAGGTAAAAGTGGGTCACAACACAAACAGCGAGCAGGGACGTTGACTGTGGATAATCAAGAGAGTAAATTGCTGTGGAAAGCAATTAATCAAACAGTGTGCATCTCCTTTTCAATGATTTGCTATGTAACCCTTGTGGAAACATGTTCTACCCATGTAGTACATGATATTTACTATCTGGTAAGAAAATAATGTCGCTTTCTTTTTTCGTGCTGTTAGCAATTGTGTGCCTGTGCATGTATGTGTGTCTGAGAAACAAATAGCTAAATGAGCACTGGGAGTTACCATGGCTGCGAAAGCTTTCACAAATATCCCCCAATGTAATGCCTTCAATGTGTAAATAACAAATTGATGTGTGAATTTCGGCAATCAAATAAAAACAAGTGGTAAAAGAAAGTCAAATGTTATGTATCATATTACATTTCCCATCATGCGTATTTTCAGTCTTAAACAGTTTTATGACAAACAGTGACTTTCTTTCTGCAAAATTGTCTTTTAAATGACAATCACCATATGTATAGTTCATGGCAAAATTGGCCTCTTGCTGATGACTACCATCCATATTTTTACATTTGCCACCCTTGCCCTGACACAACTGTAACAATCTACAACAATCCCAATCACTCCTCTCAAATGTCTCAATAACAAATTGTGGATTACCTGGGTAACAGCATACTTGTCAGATTGAACAATTAAAATGTTATCCAAGCAGGTTGTGCAACAGCCAGTTAAAAATGTGTACATCATGTCACTCATGTGGAACCAGTTGATAATTACTTAAGTAAGATCAGGTGATAGACTAAACACAAAGCATGACAAGCATGGCATGACATGGATTCAAGATAATCACCTGACCATGATTACAGTTATTTTTGTTGTTGTTGTTAGAAAGGAGAAAATATTCAATCAGCTGATGAAAATAGTTTGACTGCCGTCCCCATCTGATCTCGAGGTAAAGAATGAATAATCAAAAAAAAACCCCACTCCAAGTAGTTTGAATAATTAACTTGGCAATGATCTTTGTCTGCACATAGCTTAACCATTGGCATGGTGGCTGGTAAATAATATTTGTTATACTAAACAGAGTCTGGCAAGTCTTCACTGCCTCCTACATAGCAAATAGTTTTGTTTGATGTAATGTGTTTCAGTTTTTAGCTCACTGACACAACAAAGTCAGACGTACAACTTTAACTTGTAATGCGGGGCTCAGAAATGTAAACATTCAAACTAATCTACCTCACTGCAATCAATATGAAGCCCTGAGTGTTGAACACCCCGCTGTGATGTACATATTTTTGGTTGCGTGTGATAACTGCATGAGTAATGAGAGGTGACTATTTTGCCTCTGTCGGATGACTTCAGTGAGCGCGGTGTATTTTGAAGTCAAGTTGATTTGCTCGGCTTTGATTACGTGCAATCAGACCTTTGCTTTATTACTGTCGGCATCACTTCTGTGAATTTGACATTTGCATGTTCTGCTGCCACCGTGCACAGGCCGTGTTGCTATCTCTGTATGTGTGAATCTTTTCTGATTAATTTGATTATATTTGTATATGTAAATATATCATTTATCATATATATTTTGACTGGGTTGTGGTTTTTAAAAACACAGAGCAGAAACTGGTAAAGGGAAGTTCAACCACATGTCCTCTGGAAATAGGTGGTGTTCAGGAATAGGTCTGATGATGTCTGCTCTGTCGCACGTCAGTCCTCCTCTCTCTCACCAATCATTTCCTTGTTTCTTCTGGTGATTAAAGAATTCTAAAAAACAAAACTTGGTGACATCATAGTACTTGTGAGGCTTGTACGGGTCACCTGACACCAGGGTTAAAAAGCTTATTCTGCTGCCCTGGAACCTCACCCAACAGTGATGCAATGGGGTCCTGCGGTACACCTGTCCATCACTACAGGTGAGATATGAAACCACAGGAGATCAGCAACAACAAAACTATCACTGGGTGTTAATAAAATCCTTCCTATACATGAACAGAACGGCAATTATTTACTGATACACAACTTCAAGGCTTAACTCATCTTTTTTTTCAGATGGTTCATCGATAAAGATTGTGTATGGGAAAGATTCAGACCAGTGGGTGCCATGTTACCTGAAATACCAGCTGTGGCCACTAAAAGCCGTGTAAAAAAACATGCTATTTAATCATTATTTTTATTATATATTAATATATTATCATAATCCTTTCACCCAAATCACCCGTTTGTCTCTGGTTGATATTTTGCTAAATTGCCTTGTGTTTTTCTTTATTTTAATTGAATGTTTCTCTGCACAATATGCACACATTGATTCGTTCCTAGGGCATTTTTGGTTTCAAAAAACACTTCAGTTAATTCCCCCCCATCAACCATGATTAGTCATTCTGCCCAGCCTTCATGTGGAGAACAAACAGTGGTTTGGAAGCCTGAATAATGTAGCTTATTGTCTACAATAAAATGAAGATTACCAGAGATGATCAGTGTACATATGGTGAAAGAATTTAAAAAATGTCAGCTTCATAGTTCGGAGTGAAATGTTCACTCGGTATAGAAATAAATGAGCAAGTGCTAAGTGGGCAGATGTGTCTTGTTAAGTAAACACTTGTAAAATTTGGGTAATGTTTTTTAATGCTTTTAAATGGACTAGAAGGGCTCTTCACTGACTGGATTGCCAAACTGAAATTGCACTACAGAAGCAGGAGGAGCTGATAATTCACCTAATAGAATTTTTTATGAATATGAGTTTTAGTGGAGAGTTTCAATATTCACAGTTTTCTACATAAAAAATGTCAGTTTAAAGATACAGAATGTCAGCTATTTAGCAGCTTTGTTCCAAAAACATTTGCAATCAGCCTTCAAAAATATTAATCAGTCAAAGCTAAACTGTGCACAGCATCAACCAGGGAGCTGAGGAGCTCAGAGGAAAAATGATCCTCTGAAAGAGCAAAGTTTGAAAATGAGCCAGCTGAAGGATGACCAGTATGTGCCAGCGAGTCTCGTGTCATCAGCATCAATAGCCAATCTGCAGACCTTCAAACATCCCAGCCGGGCGGCTCATGACCTTTCCCCAGGGATCGCCATGGTGACAGTGTGCTGAAGCAGCAGGGCAGACTCCCACTGCACTGGGAATCTAAAGTTTGTGTTATTCTCTACAAGAAAAAGGCCCTCGTTTGAGATATAACACTGATATGCAACACTGTCTCTGAAAATGGAATATGTCAGATTAAATCAATTGTGCCCTTTGTATCGGCTTGTTGATGTGAATATATGTTTTTATGATATCAATTCACTTTTGGCTTTAATTTTCATTATTCTCCTTGTTGTCTAAGGCATTTATAGTTAGTATAGTATTTTTTTTTTTAGGCCTTCATGACAGCTAAGCTATTAATTGAATATTGTCATGTTGTCTATTATGTTGGCTGGCATGGCTTAATAATAAATAGCTCAACAAGAATTGGATGAACTGTCAAATAGTATTTGTGGAGACAGTAATGTTTTCCATAGCCCTTTTTTAAAAGGCAGTAGAGAGTAGACAAGAAATAAGGAAGAAATGAATGCAAGTCCACCAGTCGGACTTGCGACGAACACAATGCAGTTTGTTTACAGCTCCTAAATCCTAAAGCTACATGCGGTCCTTGACATCTGTGGTTTTAATTGAAATATCGGAGCTGTTGTATATATTGTCATGACATTTGGTACGCACATGAACTCGCACGTTCCACACGGGATGAACTGTAAAAACTATGGTGATCATCTGACTTTACATCAAGTGACACCATCGGGTCAATACTTTGGTTTATGACCAAATACCAACAAAACTAAGATATCCCATCAGGCTCTGCTGTACTGCTGCTGTTTAGTGCAAATGACCAAGTGTTAGCAAGTTAGCTTGCTAAACTTGGATGGTGGACATAGTACTGCAATAAGTATGCTAGCATTGACATTGTGAGCACGTTGCCATATTGGTTTTGGCTTTCACCGTTCCAAAGCACATCCTCAGTCTTTAGTGCTGTGACTTGGACATTTACTTAATGTTTATTTATGTTCCCTATTTCTTCTCTGTATTTAGGTACTTTCTGTTCCTGCAGCCACGAGGTTTCCCTTAAAGGGGCAAAACAATGTCATGTCTTGTTTTTAAGGGTATGTTGTAAATGGATGTGTTTTGAAGTACGTGCCTGGACACACAGATGTGTTCAGACCGACGTGTTGTCATTGTGAGTGTGCGTGTTTAAATCACAGACACAGTGACTCAGCTCTGGTGCTTCAGCTGGCTTTAAGAAACAATCAGATGCCTAGTGTGGAGGCTGAACATTGGACCCCTCCTCCGCCTGGACTTGTTTGTTTGTCATCCCACAATGCACTGGGAAATAGGAGACAGGAGGGGGGGTTGTTTAGAAGAACAACAGCAGGGATCTTTCAGCCAAATGGACTTGTTTACTTTTGGATGTTTCCTTATCAGTGACTGTAATGAGAACAACGTTTAAAAAAAATAGACAGTTATTCCTCAGAAGGCGTTTATTCAGCAAACAATCAAACTGCCACTATAATCTGACATTTTGTCCTCTTAATGTGGAGCAGTGGAGGTTGACTGACAAAATATGACTCTCTATTAAATGATGAATTATCAGATGTAGGCCACATCTGTTAGATTATAGGGAACTGTGGTCCTTAAAACTCCCTGTTGTGATTGTTAGCTGTCGACTTCAAGTTGGATTTCAACACTTTCGGTGTGATCTTTGCTCTTGAGTGTTATGATAAAAGCCATCCAGCTGATATTCATGCTTTGTAGTTAGTTGAAATTAATTTGAAACATTCAATACCTACCTTTATCCTCTATTGTAACTGAGCAAAAACAAAGCAATCAAATAAAGAGTGGCCAGCTTGTGAAATCCTCCCAGAGCATTGTCAACTTCCGTTTTCAATGTGTGAGACTCAGCCCCCAAAGGAAATGTGAGTATTAATAACTCCTGTTCCTCGTCATTATCACCCCGGTGAAAACAAGAGCGTCATGAACGTAAGCCCTGCAGGATGATTCATCCACACACTAAGAATGGAAAAAAGCCAGTGAACAAGGAGCACGAGGGGAGTTTTCTTAGCACTGTTGTTGTATTTGAGGCATGGTGGTAAAACAAAAATGTCAAGGAGGACTGCAGGCCCTTTGGTTGTGGCCTTGGTTGTCATGGTAAACACACAGATCTGGTATTTTAAGCTGCACTAAGCAAATTTTTTCTATCAACAACCAAACAACTATTTCTAACGAGGAAGAGGTTACTAGTAGTGATGGATTCACAGAGAATTATCACCAACGCCACAGCCCCCACAGCTCTACGCAGAGTTTTAGCATCTTTAAGCTCATTGTTTTGGTTTTACGACTTGCAAATTTAACGTTTTAATTAAGTCTCATTTCCAGCTGCAGCATACAGCTTCTTCAGGAAAAGCTCTGACAATGAAATTCTGCGCTACATGACCAGCCCAAACAGACCGAAGTAGGTGGTGGACATCAAAGAGCATTAATGGAGACCTAAATGTTTAGATATTTCACAAAATACGTAAAAAACGTCTGACTGGCTGGTGGTGCTGAACAAAATTTTGTGCATACCCATTAAATAGTTATATAAAATATGTCAGTGTGGATCAAAGTGGTGGACTGACCAACAGATTGTCATTGTTAACACGGATAAAACATGGATAGGAATGGATAAGAGAGTAATACCTTAAAAGAGGTCAAAGGGCTTTTTGAGCCTCCTATACCAAATTGACACCAGTTAAGTCATGTACGTATATTTCAACAGGGGATCAATAGTAGATCCAAATAATCATAAATCATGTTCAGATTTTTTCTCTGGCTCTTTATTAATCAATGTACTTGTGATTGGTTATTTCTTGATGCCGTCTCTTTAATTTGTGTATTTCAAGAACTTATTCTGCTTTCTTCTGTGTTGTGACCCCTGGGGGTTGATTGTGCTGTTCAATGAATCTTTAACATACTGGCTGCTTTATTTGGGAGGCTAATACAACAGTATATTAAATATTAATTTGACTTATTAATAAGGCCTCAAATCTGTTTCTGATAGACACAGCTAGACCAGAAATTGTCGATTTTAATAGTTTGTTTTTTTGTACAGTTAAACTTTGATATATAACATGTTAATTAGGGAGTTTAAGAGATGTTGGTAGGTGGATTTTGGTTTTTGTTTTTTGCGGTAAGCTAAGGGAACTTGTTGGCTGTGGTTGTAGTCTTTTAGATATGAAATTGACATCAATCTTCTTATTTAACTATCGATAGACACAGCTAGACCAGAAATTGTCGATTTTAAAGTTTGTTTTTTTGTACAGTTATTGTTAAGGCTTATTAAGTGTATTACCCAAAATGTCAAACTATTCCTTCAGAAAACTCAATAAAATGAAGTAAAACATTTAATGGCTGAGGGTAAATAAGGAATATTTAGTAAAATGTAAGTCAGGGATCTTTATAAGTAAGACAAGTTACATTTACATTTAAATTAGATTTGAAGTAGCATGAACTAATTAAATTTTTTTGTGTAGGAGGTGAAGGTTGTAATAAATGGAAGTTCACCTGGTATGGTTCCAAAATTGGCTTCAGCTTTGTTGATCTAACCCTTAAACCCTGATTGATGCAATTAGCATCAAACATCACACACTTTTTTTTAGGAAGACAAATCACATATGTATTTTGTGTAGCTTAAAACATTACCTTGTCAATAAGAAGCATATTATATGTGTCCCCTTTTACATATCTAATTGTGTTTTTCGGAAAAGGGAACAGCAGTACAGGTGGCTTTGCATGTTGTCTCTGTGTTTGTGTCGGTTTCCTCTGGATGCTCCAATTTCAAGCTCCAAACACACATAGGTCAAGTCAAGTGGAGACTGTAAGTTTCCAATAAGTGTGGATAGACAAGGTATTTCCCTGCCTGTCACCCAATGCACTCTGGGAAGGACTCTTCGAAATACAATCACTGTCCATTAGTTTACATGTGAGAAGTTGATTAGTTAAAAAAAAATCCCACCATACAAAAAGTCAGGCCCAGCTCCATCTGACCCAACAACAAGAATTGAAAAACCTGGAAAATCCAACTAGGAGAACACAGAATGTAAAGAATGCCAATGTTGGCAGTTGTTGCTTTAATCTGAAGTAAACATGCAGACACAAAGACTACGTGATATGACTTGGCTGCAGTGTTTGGGATTAAAAGTGGCTCCAATAAAAGCCTGTGGATTGAACTGGGAGACAGGGAGCGTCTCAGGTCTCTTGGCATGTAGCACCATGCTGAGGCGTGGATACCGGGGGTGGGGGAGGGGAGCACCGCTCTAACTATCTATGCTCTGCTGAAGCACTCAGTAAAAAGAGGAAGCCGAGGGAACGCAAACAAAGAGGCAGCCCAACGGCTCTCTCACCACATTGCCAGGAAACTGGGTTGGGTTTAGATAGGGAGGGGGGTGCGAGGAGGAGGAAAGGGAGAAGGAGACCAAAACACAGCAGGTGTGCTCCGGCAGCATGTAATGTGTCAGCATGGCTGAGTGCGGCGCGGAAACATACAGCGAATTTTCAACAAGGTTACAGTGATGTTGATTTATCGTTCACCTTGCTGAGCCGAGCTCAACCCTAAGCTTTGGCAGAGGCCCTGCATCTAATATCATTTGCTTCCCAAAAACTCTACACTCACTCATATAAATGATTAAAATTTGAAATTAATTTCAATGTCAGTGTGACAAATGATTAAACATGGTTCACACAACAATTGGTTTTAAAGGAACTTGATCCAGAATGCTACTCTGATAGGATTTTCAATTCAAGTTTCACTTCATCTTTGTTCTCTTTTGCTCATATTATTGTAGTTTCCATAACGTTAGTCACTCAGGATGTCGGTTCAACCAAGAGGACTGAATGTGCAGTTGGGGCTTTTGCTTGCTAACCTTTGGATCAACTACTATGCAATTCTGTTGTTCCGACAGCCCATTATTCTGAAGCCCCAATAGCCGAAAAATGAAAATGGAAAGAAAGTTCATAAACTGTTGTGGATGTCTACAATGGACAGTTTGGGTAATAACTTTACAGTTGGCTTGTTGTTGTCTCTTCTGAATAATTTGGGCTAACATAATTTAAGCCTGCATCGTATTATTTCAGCAATAAACTAAATACAAGAAACAAATGATGGACACAACTATTTAAATAAGACCCAAGTTGTGACCCAAGAGGCATTTTTTATTGTAGGCCAGTTTTATGTAATGATGCTCGAAAAATGCGGGGCTTTGCTATTCCATCACATGCCACGTCTCATCATTTACCATGAAAGTGAAGTTATTTGCAACAACAATGGAGCTGTCACATGGGGCTGGAGCTGCTGCTGCAGAGGTGCCTGTTTTCCCCCCTCAGACAGCCTCCCTCCCTCCCTCCCTTCCCTCCAGTCGTCACTCCGCTCCCTCCACCCCCGTCCACGTGCTCTCGCTCATCTGGATGCTCATGGGCAGGGCTACTTCAAACACGTGCTCCATGCCACCCTGCCGCCCCTCCCACCACCTCCACCACCACCACCACCACCACCACCTCCACCACCACCTCTCTCGCTATCAGCCTATTTTCCCTTTGTCCAGCCCGTCTTGCTCTGTGTTGTGTAATTTACCCAAGCCTGGGAGACATGTGATCACTCTGCTGGATACCAAGAACTCCAGGCAGCCAGTGTTTTTGGAGGAGGAGGAGGAGGAGGAGGAGGAGGAGGAGGAGGAGGAAGAGAGGGAACAAGGAAAAACAATCTGACACAAACGGCCGACTATCAGGACATTCTGTGCGACCTAAGCACATGTAGACCCTGCCAGAAGACATCGACTGCTCTTAACTGAAATTGGTCTCAGATTAAATATTCAAGTACAATTTGTAGTGAACACTATAATAAGTCCCTCGGCCTTGGGGAAAGTAGCCACAGTTGAACTCAGAGTTTGGTTTTAATTTAAAAGATTTGATAAACAATGTAAGATTGTAATAATAATAATAATAATAATAATAATAATAACTTGATTTATATAGCACCTTTTAAAAACAAGGTTTACAAAGTGCTTCGACAGACAAGCCAGCAAAACAGTGCAATAAAGAACAATCGTTAGGATAAAACTCAACAAAGAAACAAAATGAAATAACAAGAGACAATCAAATAAACGAACAAAATAAATAAAATCAAGTGAAATAGGTAAAATATAGTAAACAAATATAAGATAAAATACTAAGACCAAATGAAAATGAAACAATAAAACGACGACATCACATAAAAGCCATTCTGTAAAAATGTGTTTTAAGAAGTGATTTAAATGGGTAAATAAAAAATCTTGAAGATTGTACTTGTCACATGACACACATAAGGACAAACCATACCTGTAGTTTGGCCCCAATGTTTTATGACTTAATTGACGTAATTGTATTTTATCCACATTTGATGAGGTCTCTATGATTGTCAATGTTGTGAAGAGAGAGAAGCTATTTTGGGAAATAGGAAAATATATGGTTCTTTCATACAAACTGAGGTAAAAACGAAAGGATTGGTTTGTACTAACAAATATGTTATGTTAGCACACGTTATATTTAGTTTTTCCAGGAAGACAAGATGATGGTGCACAGTGTGTATGTTATGATCTAAAAGGGTTTATAAGGTATTTTTCATCTAAACTGAAAAAGGACAGATACTTGGTTTCAGCTGCTGTAAAAACTATCTTGCCAAAGTTCCCAAAGCTACATCTACTTCAGTGGCTATAGACAGATTTCCAAGATAGCAAAACTAGATGTTGATGTTAACATTTAAATGTGCCAGCTGTTGAAAATAAACAATATAAATGCGAATGAACCTGAGTTGATTCAAAAAGGTTGAAGACGTTTGTGTTTTAACAACTCTTGAGTTTTGTAAGTTATTTTGTTCCGTTTTGTCAGACGCTTTTTAACTAACTCATATTAATATTAATATTTACAGATACAGGCACATATTCAGATATCATTTTATGGTGATTAATGTTTTGGAAAATATTTTGATTCATGCAGAACAGCAGCACTGTTTTAACCTTTAGCCATCAATGGAACAAGAACTTCTCTTCCAGTTCCCTTTGTCTTCACTCGTGTAGCTCCACATATTGACACTTCAGAGTTGCCCTACATAACCTGAGATTTCTATTGGAGCAGAAAGGCTAAGTGCCTTGCTTAAGGCCATGTCAAGGGTGTTACGCACTCTTTTTCCCACACACCTTTTCCCAGAGTGTGTATCCCATGTTGTAATCACCTGCTCACACATACTGCTTCTCTGCTTTATGTCATTATTCACTTTTCACCATTCATTTTGTCTGTCCTCAAAAGGTTTCTCTCATCGAGCATACATTTTCTTTGGCCATGCTTTATCAAACAAACATCTACCTTAAATTTATTCAACAGAATTAAGAAATCTAAGTCAATTTTATCTTAAAAACAGGAGTTGTTTGTGAGCAAATGCTTAAGGTGTGACACAATGTAATACGTGTAGTCTTCACAATATCCACAGATTTCCTTTAAAGGTAACCACCAGGCAGCTTGTTATTCACCTCATCATGACTCTTCTTCTCCACAACAGTTCAACAGCACGTCACAGGCCTTGGGGGCAGGTTGTTATCCCGGCTAAGAGCAGCCAGGCCAAACACAAGTTTCCTAACATGACTGAAGCAAAGAGAGCGCAAACAAAATAACAGGGCGGAGAAACAGCATTCCAAGAGTGCTAAGAATAGCAAACTGGACCCTGTGCTCCCAGCACTAAGTTCACAACTAGTGTTAGGCAACGAGCAGAGTGAGTCTGAGCACGTTGCCAAAACTTTGCCAGGTCGATGTGTGTGCTGAGCGGAGGACTTTTGTACCTGAAGCTCCAGTGCAAGCTCGTTTAAAGGTGCAAATAAAAGTAGAAGCCAGGTCTGCATTTTACATTTTAAATTACAGGTCATAACTCCAAGGTTTTTAATCATTAACCACTGGAAATGGCGAATTATTTCAATAAATGAAAGAATTACTTACTCTAGTAATCCACACGTAAAACAGTGCTTCCTGCAGCAATTGTGTTGCCATTTTGAAAGATTGGACAGCTGCCAGAGGTGAAAGATAAACTAGATAAAAGAGGAAAAGATCTTCTGTATAGCATCTACATTGATTTATCTTCCACACAGGGAGGGACGTTCATCACGTAAAGTGACTGCACTGAGTGCTTCTGCCTTTAGTTGCAGCAGAATTGTCTGTACTGACTTTCATTGACTTGCTATCTTGAAAGAGATCCCCTGCACTTTGATAAAAAAAAAGGCATAAAAGATAAATTACATAATAGCTTAGTAATTTTCCTTTTTCTTTGGAGTTCCATATGATCGTGGTTGACTGATCTTATGTGAACGAGGAAGCATTAGTCTATATAAAAGTTATAAGAAATGTCTCTGCTCCTCAGCCTTACAAAATCCTGTTTTGTGTGAATTATCGCAACATATTTTCTTAGTCAATACATACATTTTAACTCGTAATAAAAGGGGTTGAAAGTGAAGTGAGTTCAAACCATGTTAGCTAGACTGGTGAGGCTAATCCAGCCCAAAGGAGAACATTTACAATGTTCATTTAGTAATTGTTTACTAAGATGACTATTTCCCGCTACTTTACTGCAACAGTAACCTTACAAATCAATGCAATCGAAAAAAACAGGATTATGTTTAATGACAAAAATCTTTACATTTAAATTAAAAATTTAATACAATTGTCATACACAAATAAGTTTGACCTCTGCATTTAATCCACTCTTAACCTTTTTAGTAGCCGCTGGCCTTGTTTGAACATTCATAGCAGCTACAGTATAGTTAAAGCACAGCTGATGTATTGCCAAAAACTGTATAAAGCATTAAAGTTATTCAGTACTTCAAAACACTTCAATACTTCAATAATCAAACAGTTCATAGTATTTTTCATTGCTGGAGGGAGAATCCGCCTTTTCCGCACATCATTAAAATATCTTTTCACAGGAACAGGACTGTATATATAAGTCACTCTCCTGCCAGCATATTTTCCAAAATGCCACGGAGGAGTGATGGAACAACTGTAGGAGGCTTAGCGTCTGACGCGGATGGTCAGGGGACACTGAGGAAACTGACTAGTGCTCAGTGACGCAGAGACAGAGACATAGTGCAGGGTAGTCAGCGCTAACCAGCCATGAAGAGCTATTGTCAGACTCTCCGTCTCTGCTGGAAAGACAAGGAGTCTGGTGGAGCTTTTGACAGTCACTAGAAGCACTTTTATGGCCCTTTGAGAGTCACTGAGTGGGGTTGAGCTAGCAGCTCTACTACGAGAGGCTCTCCAACTGTGTGTCTGGGGGGGTGGTACATAGCCATGGCTGTGTGGTTTTGGCGTTTAACGTTGCTGTACTTTAGCCCCAAATACTTGGTGAAGCTCTGAATACAGCCTTGGACGGGCTCATATGTTCTGTTTAGAGAAATAAATCTCATTCATGTCCGACCTCTAGGTGCTTTATATTTTACATTAATATCACAATATTTAATACATTGTCAGTGAATGTTTGTAGGCTTCTGAATGTAAATTGTTTGCTGCAGAGTCGACTAATACTAAGCTGACAACCTGTGAAGAAACAATCAACATTGTTTTTATTTTTTATTATAATTATATTGTCATTTTTTTTTATTTATTCACTAATGGTAGGTAAATGCTAAAATGCCTATTTTATCAAGGGAAAGCCCATTAAAAGAAGCAGATGCAGATTTCTACTTGTAGCCGTTAGAAATCTGTGATCTATTGTCTGTCTTTGTTGTTATCATCTTTGTTTTTATTATCTGTATATCATAGGGTTTTTTCACTATAAGAGAAAATAAGATAACTAGTGAAAATGTCAGGTCTTATTCATGCAGGCATCGTATCATCTCATTTGTGGTGAAGGAACATAATCTTCATATACTAATACCCCATTCAGAACAACACAGGCATGAGGTTTAAACCTGCAGAGTTGTTAAATCAGTCAGTCAATTTGTCTTCTCAACCCTCCACACTTCTCAGCCTTTTCGTCCACTATGCAATTGTTTTTATTTGAAAATGACATTTTCATTTAATGTCATTGACATCAAAACATTTATCCAATTACCCGTTTTATCTCAAAGAGAACCAAAGAAAGAGAGAGAAAGCAATGTGTGGAGAACACAGAAATTGTATTTGCTTTTCATGTTATGTCATTCTGTGTAATCCTCTGGGTCCACAGTAACATTGTGAAACAGAAATTGCAGACTAGAGTCTCTGTGAACAGTGACCACAGATGCTAAACCTGTGACAGTAATATCATATGAAAAGGTAAGACACGAGCTCAACCAACGTTCATTAGACATGCGTCGTACATTATGTCTGTCTCCTATGACAACAGGCTCATCCTCATTGTCTGTGAGCCTCTGTAGAAAACATGGATTTCAATGGAGGACACCATGCAACAGTGACTCATAGGGCATTAACTCAACTCAGTATGAACAGACAGTCTTGATGTGTACAAACAGGCACATTGTGCCTCTATTACTCATAGATACTACACTGTAAAAAATGTCCATCTGAGCAAGTCTTTAAGGCTGTATCAACATGGAAACTGACAAAATCCCATTACATGTTTCCCCTGTTGTGTTAAGGCCTGGTCACACCAGCTTTTGAAACAACAACATTTTGTATCAAATTAAATACATTTTAATGGAATGCAGTGAGTGGTGAATTAGAAATGAATCTGCATGAATTGTTCAAACTTTGATCCACAAATGTGTGCCTTTGACCAATCAAATGCCTTCTTGACAGTGCCGACCATTAAGCGGACGAAGACCCGGAGAGTTCAAAATGGTTGAGCTGATGTAGCTTGATAGCTGCATTGCACCATTGACTTTTCTTTCTGTTTAGAAATGGATTAGAACAGCCATGGGGGACTAAACTCAATAGCAGAGAGAAAGTAATGAGAATCTCCGGGTGATACCGTAATAACACGAACTAGCACTATCGTTGCCGGTTAGCTACAGCAACTAGCCTTGCAAGGATAGCAACTAAGTCACCAAGCTTATTGCCCAACATTTCACAAAGGTGCATTGATCAACTTTGCTGGACAGCTTTATACAGATCTTGTATTTTCATATAAAATTGCAGAATCACAGTTTTTAAATTCCAGTCTGGTCTCCAAGAACATGTGGGGCAAAATTGTATTTGAAAGCTCAATTTGGGAAATTGTCAGCATTGCCATGACAGTAAGTAAATCATCGTTCATTTCATGGTTTGGCTGAGATAGCGTCAGAATTGAAGAGTATCCAATACACAGCCAGACAGTTATATTATTGGTATGTGGGCTTTGAACACTTTGAATCAGTCAATATTTGTAGTTACCTTTAACCAGATACTTTTTTTGAAAACCTAATGTAGGTACAAAAACAAACGTGACATCTCTCATTCTTACCCTGAGCTGACAGCAAGGTCTGTTTGACCTTGCTGTCAGCTCACATTGGTATCAGATATGGGTTGTGTGTTAGAATAGATTGGAATAGTCATTCAAAAGAATCAGACAGAAGCAGTGGAGGTCTGAAGTGTCAACAGAGCCACAGGCAGTTACATAGGGTACAGTGCCATTGGGTTATCATTATTGACTGTACCAGGAGCAGCTCTGATCCTTAAGACGTACAGTTACGTTGTGTTTAGCTGTTTAAAGTAAAAGAAGTTGAAGTTTAAGGGAATTACCCTTTTTGCATGCTTCTTGGGCGAAGATTGACATGTCCATACATACAGAGATAAAGTCAGATTGCTAATAGCCTAGCTTATTGCAAAGACAGGAAGCTGGGTAACAGTTAGCCTAGCTCTGTCCAAAGTTCAAAAAAATACAACTACCACTAACTTGAGCGCTCAATAATTAACAACAACGTACTGTGTTTGTTTTATCCATACACAGAAAAGAAATGGAAAAGGACAGGTTGTGAGCTCTGATGTTGCCATCACATGCTTTGCACACCCAACCATCCACCCTCACCTCATTCCTATGACTTTTAGATACACAACGACACACTACTTCCTTTGTCATGAAAACCTAAACACAGGTCATTCTAAGCTTTTGAGCAGAGGGAATGCCCATGATACCATTTGTTTGCCTGCTGTTCTTCTCGAAGCATTTACCTCTCGTGGCATCTAGATATGCAAATAGTGTTAGAAACCAGGTCACTCTGAACAATCTGGTTCCGTGACAGCCTGACTGAATTACAGTCACATGTTCAGTTGGGGGAACTATCTTATTTTGACTTTTAGCAGTCTCTTTGTGTCCGTTTTTTAATAAGAATCCACAGCCATGTGTAATGATTGTTTTCCTTTTATCCTACCGCTCAGCTGTCATAGCCATACTTTACCTGTCTTTATCATACTCATTTAAAAAGCGGATCACACTTCAGGTTTCATTGATGGAAAACAAACATCATACATCGGCATGCAAAAAGACTGTACTTGCAAAAGTATCTGTATTAACCGCCGTCACCATTCCACAAGGGTGAAAACCTCTCTTGTGAGGCTGACTCGACGCTACTGCAAAAAAGTTAACTGTAACCCGGTTACAGACTGTTCCGGTTTCTTATGATAATCCTGTTGCCGTGAACTGTTTTTAGTAGAACTGCTTTCTACCAAAGCAATAGTTCCTATGAAACTGTTGACGTTACGTATTCTGTGGACTATAAAGAGTAACCAGGACATGGTTTCTGAGAAGAGAAATGACCACAAGCCAGATTCCATTAATTTCCATTGTATTGAAGGGTGACAGAAATTTCTATTATAGACATCTCAAAATCTCAGCAACTTGAACAATAACTATCTGCATAACTAGATACCAGAGAGAAACATTTTTTGTCATAATTTTAAGTCAGCAGACTGTTTAAATGACTGTAATGTAATGTAATGTAATGTTTAAACATGGAAGAATGAGCCAGAACACTTCAAATATAAGTTAAGAAAGTCGAGTTTCAAGAAAATCAAAGTAAATTCACCATAAAGATGAGAATTATGTAACAGCTTTATCCTTAATATCTGTTGAAATTACTGGAGATGGAGATTTGTCAGTGTCTCTTCGTCTGAAAAGGGAAGTCGTCTGAGAGAGTAACCACTATTGCACCAGTTTCCTGTTGCAGCTTTGCGCTCAGTTGCATTGTGTTATTGCCTTGTCACATTTCTACAATCTCCTCATGTTTATCTCATAAGCAACAAGAGTTGACAGGATCAGACCTTATCCTGGCAGGCAGGACTTGTAAAGGTTGTCTAATGGAGGTTAGAGGGGGTTGGGGCAGGGGGGTGGTTTTGTTATTAGGTGGTTCGTTGTTGGCCAAATGGAACCGCTGGAGCACAACGCAGCTCACACCAAGAGACCCAGGAATCTGAGAGCCGGCCCTCCCCCTCCCCATGCACACACAGACATTAGGATAGAAACAGCACCTCAAGCACACATGCATGAACGCATGTGGTTGCACACACACAAACACAGACTAATAAAACAACATATGCTCCTGTTTCTACTACCTGGAGCAGCAGGTGGGACGCCCCTCCCTACTGACGAGGGAAAGGGGAGGGAAAGGAAAGAGGACAGGAGGCCCTCTTTTATTGTTTGAAAGTGAAAATGATGGTTTGACGGTTATATAAGGCTCATAATGTCATTTTGGTTCTCTGTTGATATGATAGGGAGAATGTCGATACCTGACTGATTCCAATGCATTTTAATCAGGTCAAACATATCGCTCATGAATCATGGTTTAAGTGTGTCAAATGATGGCCTAAATATTTTATCTCAAAGAGCAAAGTATCAGCGACCCGGTCACCATAAAAAAAACCTGTATATCAGTACATGACCAAATGTAATCACATTAAAAATCCAATTTACCCTTTGCTACGACCCCGAGCTTTTAGAGATACCATCGGAGCCCACACTGTCACTAACTGCACTTCCTGCATGAATATTATCTACTTTTTGTAAAAAGGAAAAGCGATTTCAAAGGAAGCAGACAGATTCAGCAGTGAAAACAGGTTAAAAAGATAAACATAGAAGCTAAAGCCTACAGATTACAGTGTAAAAGTGAACCACCACATCACCTGCCGGTAGAGACAGAAGACAATGAAATTAAAGAACAACATTGTACCTGTAAAGTCTTTCTTCGCTATAACAATCATTCAAACAGCATGTGTAGACATTTAGTATACCTTCTGTAGCTAGCGTAGCATAGAAGTTCTAATGTATTGCAACTTACTTTGCTAATGTTAGCTCCACAGGTTTTTACATGGAAACATAACGTTATAGAAAAGCACATCTCATTCATGAGAGTCTTTGGAGCAAAGCCGTATAGTTGTCATACCCTAGTCGGAGCTGGCCAAAGCTTAGCTATGATTGGGTGTTCTCTGTTCCATTCTCTGATTTAGCGAAAGGTAAATTACATAATAAACTGTCTTGAGCTGTTTGATTTATTAGCATACACAATGTCAGAGAAATGAGAAATGATGCCATCTTTACCTCCATCCCATATAACGTGAACGTGGCATTGGATTTGAAGATTAGGGGGAGATTTAATTGTTGCTTTGTTCAGGATTTTTAAAACAGATTCCATTTCAAAAAGCATATAGCCGATAATTCACAAGATTAAATTAAGGTGGATTTCAACCTCATATCTGTTTCCCAGAAATATCTCATGTGAAAATCATATGGTTACAGTACCCAGTGCAGAAAGAAATGTGAAAACACCCATAATTGTCTTATTTATCATAAATGTCATACACAAAGAAATATGACAATCATACGGCTCAATGACTTGAGAGGCAGTTTAAGTTGTCTAAGGACACATGGTAACACATTTTACTGTACCTAAGAGCCAATTTATTCCAATGACCTTTTTACAAATCTATTTTGCGGAGCTCTCTGCCTGGATGAGGGCAAGTGGCAGAGCGGGAGCAGCAGCTCGAGCACTGGTCTGTTGTGATTACCTCGTGTGTGGCTTTGCCCTTCTGCTGGCAGTAATTGCCTTTTGCAAAAACTGCATTAATCATGTTGTGACAATACATAAAGCCCTTATTGGAATAAGCATTCAAAGTGGAGACAGTGTGAGGAACGGTTGGGCTGTGGGGCCGGGAAGAACAGGGAACAAGAAGCAGTGAGTAATACGAAACCTGGATATATACGGTGTAAAGGAGGGGGTAAAACAAGAAAACAAGTACAGAAAAAAGAGACAAACAGGCAGAGCGAAAGTAAATCAGTGCTGTTGTCTTTGTTCTAGCAGTTGCACATAAACAAATTACATATAATCCGTCCTCCTACATTTGCATAGAAGCTGTGGTCATTACATAATGTGGCACGCAGTTCAAACACAATAGTATTCTCTTGTCAACATGAGCTGGCACAAGGCAGTAAAAGATTTGTATTTCAGGACCACTGAGTCATGGACTCGCAGCTTATGAGTTATGATCAATAACGGAGAGTAACAGTCTCATTGGTTTACTGTCGGAACACATTTTCTATCTCATTCGGACCGGCAAGTAATTCTCAGACAGGCAGATGGGGTCAAATAAGTAGAGTATTCTGAAGGGTTGTCACATTATTACACCTAGCCATGTCTGACAGCGTTTGACAGCGTTCAGCAAGGCGGTGCAGAACGAACTGATGTGTTTTCCTACGGCAGCTAGGAAAGGACATTTTTTCATTACAAGTAGAAATCTTGCTTAAAATTACACTTAAAGGAAACATCCAACATTTTGAGAAATATTCTTACTCCCTTTCTTACCACGAGCAGCTGACTAACTTAGCTGAGCAAAAAGACGGGAAACAGGAAGAAACAATGTCCAAAGATAACAAAATACACCAGTTACTTCCTGGAGTCTACCATAGGTTGCCTGGCAACTGATCTTGATCCTGGTAAAACGGTGATTAGACGTTTTGACATTTCAGTATTTGGACATTAAAAAAAACATGAAATGTGAGATTTAGAGGTGCTGGTTGGCAGATTGTAATACCTTTAGCTATTTATATTAAATATATTTATTTTATGTCTCTTTTTGCTAGGCTAAGCTAACAGCCTGCTTGCTTGTGGCATGATTCTTCTCATCTGGCAAGAAAGAAAATAAGCTATCTACCCAAATTTCTATCTATCTCTTTCTGAGAGAGAAACATTATACCACTCTAAATATTGAGCTACAGCCAGCAGCCAGTTAGCTTAGCATAAAGACAGGAAATAAAGGTCTGACCAAAGGTATAAAAAATTGCCAATCAGCACCATTTGTGGAAGGGATTATGTGAAGGTCTGTTTCTTGACTCGATGCAATGAGTATATTGGTTGATTGGAGTCTTCATGGAAACTCCAGGAAGTCACTGGACATGCCGGTTATGAAATGGTATTAATTAATATAGGGGTGCATGGCGGATTTCTTTGGAACGAGCCAGGCTAGCTGCTTGTTTCCAGTCTTTATCCTAGACTAAACTAATCTCCAAAATTAAAACAATTAACCTCAGCTCAGCTAAGCGGCTGCTGGCCAGAGCTTCAAATTTAGCCTACTGTACAGACAAGAGAGTTATATCAATCTTCCCTTCAGGCAATTAAGAAAATAAGCACATTTTTATGTGGTAGTTTGATCTGTAACAATGCATCATATTATAGAATCTTACCATATGCGTTGTATAGAAAATTCTACTTTGAAAAGTAACTAGTAACTGGCTGTTAAATGAATGTAGCGGAATATAAAGGACAATAATTATTTTGAAGTATAGATAAGCATAAAAAGGAAATAATCAAGTGAAGTACATCAAAATTGTACTTTAATGTAGTAGTATTTAGTAGTGAATGTAAATATGCAACCGCTGGATATCAAACAGAAAAAAAATCACAAATTCAAAGTCCAGCTGTATTTGGCCGAATAAACAACAGCCTGATATGAGCACTGCTGAGAACAACTGCTCCTTGTAAATAAATGGAGGAGGCTGTTGCTTGGATCAAAACCCACAGAGTACTCCCAAAACAAAAAAAAACACACACAACACAACACAATGGTCAAGTGAATCGGCATTAGAAAGAGGCTGGAAGTCTGGCTGACTTTAGGGGCCCAAAAATAGGACGCATTCCTCTGCAGCGGAGGGTGTGTGTGTATGTCAACAGGAATACATACCAAGCTCCTGCTGAGGGGGTTTGACTTTCTCCACACAGGGAGGGAGGCCAAAACAAAAGGACTGGCTGGTGTTGGCTCGCTCCGGAGCGGGATGGAGGTGGTTTGATTTCCATCACGCTGCAAAGAACAAGGGGCCATGTTTTTAACACATGCTTCAGTGGAGTGTGCTATAGCTCTTTCATTAAATCTCTATCTTGTAGTTGTGACCAATGCAAATGAGGTTCAAGATAACAAAGAAATTAATTAATTACTAAATCACTGGCAAACATTGACTCCTGTGACGTCAATGGACAGGACAGCTTTACATCTACCTTGACTAAAACGCCTTTTACACTTGGCACGCATTCTTCTTCCTCGTCAAAACCTGGTGCCTACATTACCCACATTGCAACTCGGCCACCAACAGTTTGCTGATAGATTTGTGTGTGTTATGCTAGTGGCAGCTAATGTAGCCTTCAGCGTTTAGCCTACAGCAAAAAATCTACAGAGATCTCTTCAGCTCACATCTGTCTAACTCCACAACCCCAGATCATTTTTTGTTTTTAAACTTCTGCCCAAACTGACGCTGACTCAGGTGACATCACTTGAGGCAATTTATCAGATTTCACACAGCTCCCACTGGTGACACAAAATACTTTAGACTTTTGTAGATGAAGTATGACTCCCCAACACCTGGAAACACACCTTGAAGTGTAAAATTGCTGGAGTTTCTCTTTTAGAGAGCTGGATACAATGTGGCAGTTTACTCTCGCTGTCATTTTGTTCTGCTAGCCGACTGTGATACTGTGACTAAAAATCCCCTAAACCACCATTATAATTCGGCTATGGCTCAAGAGGTAGAGCGGCTCTTCCGCTGCCATCAATGTATGATGTTTGACTGGTTTAAAGTTTACATAAGGCGCTCTGAGTGGTTGGACGACTAGGAAAAAAAGTCTCATAAAAGAGACGTCTGTAAAACTGTTGACATGACACCTGCAAACAGGGTCAATTATTACTCACAGTATCATACCTTTTTAAACTGTGAAGGTTTAATATGTGTCAAACTTTCCCTTTAGCCTAGAAAAGCCAAATTAGTATCAAGTAAGGCTGGTGCAGCAAAATGAGTGGACTGAATTGACCCAGGGGCATTTTGCTTACGAGTACAATTTATTATTTGTCGGCAAAGGTTTTGTTTTTCTTTTCTTTTCTTTCAAAAGTTACAGAGTCTTATTTTAAACCCTTAAAAAAATAACTAAGCTAACAAAAAATGACGTGGCAACATGTTAGTATAATTCATTAGTGTTCTTAATGCTTTTCTTTTTATTAGCATATTACATTACATTTAAAATAAGTGTTAGTGACAGAAGCACAGTTAAATATGTTGAAGAATGTCGGTATTTGGTTTTGACTTCTGCAATCCTGTCTTCTAAATATCACATTTATACACTGCTACGTGAAGGGGAGTGAAATTGTTGCGTGTATTATGTTCACCGGCAATTGTTTTTTTCCCAGTCCATTTGTTGTTTCTTTTATACATGTATGGATTTTTTTGTACAGTACACTTCCACCCTATGAATGTTCAATCTATCTCTAACACCCTTCCCTTCGTAGATCGGCAGAGAAGTATCTTTGGAGAACCATAATTCCAGTCTTAGGCTATATAAACACTTTGGTTAAAGCTACACTTGTCAATATAATAATTTGACAATGTATCAAATGACTGTATGTGATGTGAAAGGTGTCTTTCATATTGACAAATCCACAGAATTATCACCAAATCCTGCTCTTCCGCCCGGCTTCATAGAGTTTTTTAGCGTTTTTTAGCTCATTGTTTTGGTGTTGGCTTTATTCAGCTCTGTAGAACCTTGAGATGGAGCTGGATGCTTAATAAACTGAAGCTTGCTTCACCTTCACCTTCTGGGATAACTTTTGTATGAGTCTATACTATATTATTTAAGGAAAATCCACCATAAATTATCCAACCAAGTGCTTTGAGGTGTAAAAATGTTTAGTTGCCAAAGGCAGTTATTGTAAAGAATATGCAATATGTTGACGAATACAGATACATATGTTAAGATTGTGTGACTTTGCAGATGTGTTTATTAAAACGTTATTCATATCGAAACATAATCTGGAAATTTGACCTTTGACCAACTTTGTTTTGTGCATGTTCTACCTGGATAAAGTCACTCCCTTGTCAAATTTGCTGATACAAATGAGTGGTTGGTAGCCTATGTTTTTACATTCATTTGGAGACAAAGGCGGGCTTGCAACACAGTCAGGGTATTTTTTTTATATATATATTAAAGGCCTTTTGTCATATATATTGGGGCGGCTGTGGCGTAGTGGAGAGCAAGGTAGTTCTCCAATCAGAGGGTCGGTGGTTTGATACCCGGCTTCGGCAGTCGATGTGTCCTTGGGCAAGACACTTAACCCCAAGTTGCTCCTGAAGGCTTGCCATCGGTGTGGACTGGATGTTGCATGAATGTTAGTTAGAGTCTGATGGTGGCACCTTGCATGGTAGCCTGTCATCAGTGTGTGAATGGGTGAATGATATGTAATATACTACTGATTGTAAGTCGCTTTGGATAAAAGCGTCTGCTAAATGACTGTAATGTAATGTAATATATTATTATTGAATAAATGACAACATGATTATTTGATCATTTCAATATTACTGTTGTTTTCATCCATGTGCCCTAACAGGCCAATGATAAACATCAATACAGCCCCACCACAGGTACATTTCAGTGTAATGCAGCTTGTTTAAATATGATTTCCCAGTAGTAGATGTGATAGTTATGTGCCTGCAGCCTTCAAGGATCCCGTGCAGCTCCACTTTAAACAATAAGCTTCCAGTGAAGAGAGTGTGGATCATTAGGGATTATAGTATAAGGGTGATGAAGGCAGGCGGCAGTGAAATCTCTCCAGGACGCACAGAGCTCTGCTGCTCCGGTGGATCAGTGGAGGTAGTTAGTGAATGTTTCTTTGCTCAGTGATTAAGGGGGAGGACCAATGGCAACAAAGGAGACGGAGAGGACTGTAGCTCCTCCTCTCGCTATCTCTCTCCCTCTCCCTCCCTCTCTCTCTCAGTGCTTTATAGATGTATATAATCCCTGAGTTGACCCAGAAAACAAACTCCTCTGACTGCCGAGACGTCGCAGAGTTTCTATCCGCCGCAGGGCTGCATGTAGCCGGAGCATCAGCTGGAGAAACAACCACCGGCACCGATCCAACTTCTCTGTACGGATTTTGTTCGACATTAACACATCCTAGGTAGGTGTCGTGTTCTGTTTTTGCTCCATTAACAGGTAGAGAGGAGGCACTTTCAACCTTTTTTTTTGTATTTATTTATTTCATTTATTTCATATATCTTTATGCGTAATGGAGAGAGAGATAAAAACGCGCTGATCGGATCCGCTTGCTCCATCGCACCTTGCCACTTTGCGTACTTGCAGCGTTATTGTACCTATTATGTTAGTGGAGGTGTTGTATGGCTGCGGATGTCAAATAGCCCACATGCAAAGAGGATTAACAAAAAAAAAAAAGAAAAGAAAAATGAAAAAGAAAGAAGAGGTTTCATGCTTGTGTAATAATGGCAGCAATTATTATTATCCTCCCTCAGACTATCTCTTTTTTATTTTATATATTTTTTTTTTTTACAAAGTGGCATTTAGCTGAATGATATCTGCAAAGAAGCCCGTCAGATAGGGTGTAATTAGGTAACACAAGAGCAGCATTTTAAAGGAGGATTTAATGCTATTGGGGGGTGGTGGGGGGTGGGAGGGGGTGTTGTTTGGTTTTATCAGCACTAAAAGGCTTGAATGGCTACAAGCAGCCAGGGGCACCACCAGAGTTCATTTTTATTTTGGGGGGGGGTGGATTTATAAGCCTGAAATGTCTTTGTTTTCACAGACAGAAGCAGACATTCATGCTCTATTGCTCGCTCTGGATGTTTTTTTTTGTTTTTTTCTTATTCATGATCATCCCATTTAGTGGATACAATAATGTGCCATCAATTTTTAACAAGCCAATCACGTTGGCAGCACATTAGAGCTTCAGCGTGAGCAGGATCTGTCTGTCATCTGTAGGTAATCTTAATTGAAGATC
Organism: Anoplopoma fimbria; assembly: GCF_027596085.1. Lineage (NCBI taxonomy): Eukaryota > Metazoa > Chordata > Actinopteri > Perciformes > Anoplopomatidae > Anoplopoma > Anoplopoma fimbria. Next base: position 17,542,163 of record NC_072458.1, read on the forward strand.
TTTTGTAATGACTGTGGGAAGACAGAGGCAGTGTGCTGTGCGTTGAGATGAGATGAGGGGGAGAAGAGGTGTGTGTGTGTGTGTGTGTGTGTGTGTGGTCTGGAGAAGCATTCCTCTGCGTCCTTTTGGCTGCAAGGGTATTGCTGCCCTCCCTCATCGGTGTGATACCCAGTGGTAACTCACTGATGGTGTAATTTTGGAGGTTTGAGATGGGTTTTTTTTTTTTTTTTTTTTTTTTTTTAACAGGGACTCTTTCGCTTCGACTGGAAGTGGTTCAAATACAGAGAGAAACTGGGGAGGAGGGGAAGGAGTTTCAACAGAAAGACAAGGCTTGCTCTCATAATAACCGAGGTCTATTTTATTGGTTTCAAAAAGGGCAGCGATTTTGGTGTTGCACTTCTATAAAAATTGGTGGACTCACAGGAGTTTAACTGGAAGCCAAGACTGAGAAATCCAGAATGTTAGTCTCTACAATGGGTAAAAATCGTAAAACACACCTCCATTTCCTATTATGCAACTGGATAGCGTTTGTTTTGTTACACCCTCCCTTCCTCCTAAATGTTCACGAATTTCAACACCACACCTCTAGTTTGTAGTGAAGACTCCCAAGTATACAAAAGAGTCTCAAGCCCTACCGGAGACAACCTTGATGGCATCATCAGGGTAGGGCTGGGCGATGTGTCGAATGACTTTGATAAATCTTTTGTTTTTGTTTTAGCACAGATGTTTACAGTGTCTATCAAAGTATTAGAACAAGCACAAAAAGGTTACTTTGATTAGATGATAGCTTGTGACATTAGCTGTCTGGAGTAACAACTGTCCTGTAGATAGCTAGCTGAATCTTAACGGTTGCTGCTATGAGAGGGACGGACTGGAGAAAGGCCTCCATGGGAGTCAATGGAACAGTGTGCAGATTCTGCTCAGTTCAGTTTGTCTCGACCTGTTGGGTAAAAGAAACACAAACAACTGGAGCAGATGGATTAGTTTTATTAACGTTATTCTCCACTTCTTTCAAGCTATTTGTATGTTTAATATGTATAACAAAGAAAGCCTCGCAGATGCTGAAAGGGCTTTATTATTTTGCTCGACTGTCTCATACACAAAGTCCTAACACATATGTTCAAGTCATGTTTTAGGCTCTCTTTTGGAGGCAAAAAGGGAAATAAAACTATTTTGATAGTGAAGTAACCCAAAGCTTGCCCAATCCCACTCCAAGGTTATTCTTTCAAATTTTAGACAGCGCTTTCTAGAGCCACAAAAGACGTGTAAAGGCTGAGAACCACTCCTCCTGATGAGTAAACAGAACTCCATAAGTGAAGTGGGTGGATTGCCCCTTTTCATATCTGGATATTTACGTTGTAATGTATGGGTTGTATTTAAATAATCAAATTTTAATGTGTTCAAATATCTGTTTTTTCAGGGCAATAGAAGCCATGGCTGAACACATGATGATGCCCATGACCCACGGCTTCAGGATGGGCATGAATGGACCTCCTCAGCACAACGGCCAGCCCGGCCTGCGCACTCTGCCCAACGGCCAGGTGATGCACTACAGCAGGAACCCTCAGAGCAACATGGAGGCCGCCATGAGACAGCGGCAGGCCATGGTGGGACCCGGAGGGATGGCCGGCCCGTTGAACGGAGCTCCCATGGCCAACCACCACCACCAGATGATGTCTGGGAACATGATGTACAATGGCCAGAGTCAACAACAACAACAACAACTGCAGCAGCAGCAGCAGCAGCAGCAACAGCAGCAGCAGCAGCATCATCACATGCACCCCCAGCAGCAGCCGCAGCAGCAGCAGCAGCCCGGTGGACACCAGCAGCAGTACATCCCTGGTAACCTCACCTCCCAGCAGCTTATGGCCAGCATGCACCTGCAGAAACTCAACACTCAATATCACGGACACCCGCTGGTCTCAGCCAACGGTCACCACATGCCCAACGGTGCTCAGTACCGGGTGGGTCCGGCCCAGCTATCAGGCATGCAGCACATCGGGGGCCCTTTGGGACTAAACGGCATGGACATGGATCTGATCGACGAGGAAGTTCTGACTTCGCTGGTGCTGGAGTTTGGGTTGGATCGCGTTCAGGAGCTGCCCGAGCTCTTCTTGGGACAGAACGAGTTTGACTTCATATCAGACTTTGTGTGCAAACAGCAGCCTAGCACCGTGAGCTGTTGAGCAAAAACATCCGGAAGCTGGTCGGGTTTTGTTTGGACTGGACACCCCCAAAGAATGACTGAGCGGTCACAGTAGCACAGCAAGAGGAGACAATCTCTCTGTTCTGTTTGGGTGTTTCTGTGTTCTGTGTTATTTGACAGTGACTAGTGCGCCTTCACACAGACCCGCCTGCGAGTTGATGAAGAATTGTAAAGAGAGAAAACGCAGCAGACACACCAGGTTTCTTTTCTTTGAGCCGGTGCCAGAAAGATCTGTCGTCTTTGGCCAAAATTGAGGCATCCTGATGCAGCGGACTCTGTCTGTACCCATCTGGCCCTCAGCACACGTGCCTGCATTGCCAAGGCTTTGGGATCATTGTAAAGTTAACAAACACAACGGGGGAAAGGCCTGAAAAGACTCACCATCTGGGTCTGTTAGATTTCTGTGGCATCACTTAATGTGTTTTATCTCTGATGCCACCTTCAAATAGTAGCAGACGTTTTACAAATTTATAAAAGCTAGTCCTCTGAATTTGTTTATATAACGGTGAAGGGATTAAGAACAGAATTCTTTTTTTTCTGACGTACATATTGAAGGCTGGCTCTTCAAAACTGAGTTCCTACAAAAAAGAAGTACACATTTCTTAGAAGAGAAGGAGAGTAAGGTTGTGCAGCATCCGTGGGTAACGTGACGCGGTTTATCTCGGATTAGTTGGGTGAAATGTGCTACATTGATTATTTAGCTTTCAGTGTCATTTACCTGACTCCGATTTAATCTGCAATCATTAAATGTATCACATCTGTTCGCCGGCTAATTAGCTGTGATTGAATCGTCGGCAAAGTAGCGCATTGCTTAGAGTGTCTGCTGTAACAAAGCATTTATCTTTAGGAAACGGCCTGTCTGCTCCTAGACATTTACATGCTCATTGCAAGCAAAGTTTGGGTTACTGCTGAGTAGAATTACATGAACTGTTGGGGGAGGAAGAAACATGTTAGCATATGAGAAACACCATTACTGTGGCCTGTTGCAAGATCCAAGAAAAGCCAAACAAAAAAAAGCAGCCATCAGAGGGTGAAGGTGTTGGTCACAGATCTGAGTCAGGATTTTTTTTTTTTTCCTTTTCTGAAACAGCATCGGTTTAAAAAAGAAAAAAGAAAAAATAGAGCGTGATTGCAGAACTTGCATCTGTGTGTTGTTTGTGTATGTCTGTGTGTGGTCAGTGCAGTGAGGCATTTAAAACCCATTGAATGGTGTTCTCCTCTCTAAACACATGGCCCTGTTTGCTGAAGGTTGATTGGAGGCTGCGCGGGGAAAAGAGGGGGAGCGTGATTCTGATGCGTGGACACAATGTGTGGACACAGCAACTCCCCGGCAGCACTTAGTTTAATCATTATTTAAATCTGCTACCTGTGGCATTGATTTCATTCGGCAGAAAGAGCTAGTGGGGAGCACAAAGCGTGCAAAGTTGTTGTTTTTTTTGCCATAGATTAGCTTACTCTGCTGCATTTCTACTGATTAGATATAAATTACATGTTCTCACACGCTTGTCTTAATTGAGGTCGGCTTGCACATTCTCCAATGACTCAATAATTATAAAACGGACATGTTCTGTGGCGCTCTCTCTTTTTTTTTTTTTTTTTTTTTTTTTTTGCGCAGTTGGTAATTAGGTTTTTGTCAAGGTTGCTGCTCTGCCGCTGCAGGCTGGTTGAGAGAGAACTTCCTGCACTCGCAATGCTATTTGTGGAGCTGTCAGAGGGGTCAGGCCTGCACTAGTGCACTGTGTTAATCTGTTCCACTACAACTGTGCTGCTGTCCCTGTCTCTCTGGAGATCTGCCATCTCCCAAGCTCTTGAGTCAAACAATGGGCATTGAAACGCTGTTGTAAAGGCAGAGAAGTGCCAGCGAGTTCACGCTCTGTTTCACTTTCTGCCTGGCAAACTGTGACCCGACCGAACTCGCAAGCTCACAGTTGAAATGGAAAATACGTCTGGCCTTAGCGGCACAGTGGCCTCTGATTACCGCTATATCAATTGGCGCAGCCTTCTTGTGTATTGTATCTTTGTACTGTAGACTAGAGGTGAAGTTGATCTAGACACATTTAAGGTACTTTCAAAAAAACAAAAACATTGTCAGATGTAAATGTGAATCAGTGGCTGATTTTTTTGATGTGTTGACAAGAGATTATATCCTACATTTTTACAAACGAGTGTGTAGATACATTACGAGAATACCAACGGGTTTTTTGGGTGCAGGGCCTGAAGCTTTAAGACCAAGTACACTGCATGTTAAAGGAAGCGTGAGGGATGCCACCCCTTTCCCATAAAGCAGCTGAGAATGTACAGTACAACACATTGTGGGAACTTGTCTTAAGATGGTAGATAAACGTGTGAGATTGTACTCATTGTTCAAAAGTACACATCATTCATTTGGGTAAACCCCCTCCTCCTCCTTCTCCTCCTCCCCCTCCCTCCCCCTATACCCTTCCCACTTCCCCAAAAGCTTTTGTAAAGTTATTGATTCTATTTTAAGAAAATGTATTTATTTTCAAATAAAATATTTATTTAAAGAAATTATTTTTGTGTATGTCAGTGATTCCATTGTTGAGCACAATATAATATTTTAATGTTGCTATATAACAAGCTGTTACTTGTGTTAGCAGTCTGAACTGCAGCAGCTTTGAGATGCTGTCTATTTGTCCTACGTGAGTTTTATTCTCTTGTTGGTTTAGGCCACTTCCCCACCCACAAGAAGTGATGAGCAAACACAAGAGAAAAGTATAAACTACATATCCTAAACAGAAGTGAGTCAGCACAAAGCTTGAGCCACCTAGATGTTTTTTTAAGTTCATTGTGTGTTATATAATTTGAAAATGTTAATTTAAAAAGCCAAAAACGTTGCAAAGTGACAAGGGTAAAGCAATGACTAGCTGATTAGTAACAAATACCAGTGGCTGTATTCTCATTTTAACTATAATGTGATTAAATCAGTCATTTAAAGTCTAAGACTTTCTAGTGCCATCTTTTCAACTCGAGTCTGCACATATCTAGCTATAAGTTATGTTTTACCAGAGAAGACCATTTCTGTGGGGATTTAAGGAGAATGAAATGAAAATAGTCTCATTAAAATTCCAATTAGCTGTGCACTAAAGTCATATCAAGAAGACCTGAAATACTTGTGCTGCTCTACATGACGTGAGTCAAGACAGTGTTTTGTCCCTGAGCTGTTTTTAATGGATCTTTGGAAACTATCTGAGCATGTGACTTGTGGACATGCAGGAGAGCAAACTTAAATCAGAACACGGTGGCAAGGCCATGCCCTATCTAGTGTGTTAACAAAATGAGAAATTATTAATATTATCTGCCCTGTGTTTAGGATCCGCTCCAAAATGTAATGGGGTTTTCCCAGGATCATGCTACACCCTTCCACCAAGTTTCATGGAAATTAGGTCAGTAGTTTTTCATAATCCTGCCAACAAACTAACCAAACCAATAACCTCCTTGGTGGAGGTAAATAAGGTAAATAGGACTAAGTAACCCCAGCCAAAATACTGTGAACCCCCATCAAAACGTTTCAATTATGTCCACAAGATATAGCTACAAAGGTCTAAAAGAAACCATTATTGCCTACATGATAAAAAACAAGACCAAGATCAAGTCCACGTAGATGCTCTTCAGGGTCACAAAGTCACACACCAGTGAATACTGTAGACACAGACTTCAAACACACTCACACCCGTGAGAATCTGTGCTCTCTCATTGAACCTTTAACCACATGTGTGAGATACTATTTAGGAGTGTGTTTTGAAGCACAATTAAATGAAGAAAGAAGAAATATCTACAGAAATATGTATGAAAGAATAATGAGAAAATAGAGAAAGAAAAAGAAAAAAGAAGTAATGTAAATAATAAATGTACTATAAATAATGGAAAAGAAACTCACGGTGAATTCAAATGACACATTTCAAAACAAATCAAAACACATTTCAAATTTTATATGAGTGTGCTTTTCATCTGAATGTGTTTCTTATGTGCTACTATGATATCTCAAACACCTGTTTCCTGCTGGGAGGGAAACACACCACTTACTGTATCAACACTTGCAAGTTCAGTGCACTTTGAGGTCATGCAGCATACTATGATATGATATGAAGGAAGAAAAAAAGCACAACAACAAACACTTCTCACAAATGAACACGGAAAAGGAGAAAAGAGAATTTTAGTAGGGGTTGTGCAAACAACATGCAACAGCCGTCCCTAGCAAAAACAGTTTGATGCTTCGATCTGGGAGTTCTCAAGTCTGCTCAGGAGAAGTTTCAAACCTGTTTGTTTTTGGGGACAGAAATGTACCTTTGTCAGCCTTTATAACTGCAATGAATGACTGAATGAATGGTCAAAGAGGATTTGCAATATTTTACATCCAAGCTGAAAGTTTGGGATAGTTGACTCTGTCTTCACTTTGGGGTTTTCTCACTGGAAACACGCATTTGTGCAAGACAGAGAGCTGAGTAAACATTCAGCATTGAACAAACATTTTGAGAAAGTTGTTGATACAAAACAGTGAGCCGGAAATTATTATTATCTTGAGTAATAAAGAACAAGTAATTCCCTCTGTAAAATGTGATAAAAATGTGCCTCACAAAACACATAGATTACACAGTCATCTTGTAACTGCTATGGTCTGTAAGAGCTCCACAAATCTGTACAACTTTAAGTTTGAGCGCTTGCCCAAGAGAAACTTATCTCCTCTAAATATAAACAGGAAACTGTATCATTGAGCTACTTCCTAAAGCTAGGCGGGGAGGTTGATATCCACTCTTAGAATAGACCCTTCTGGCTGTAAGCATACCAAACATGAGAGCCTGCTGGGTCTCATATGGTAGCTCAAAGGCCTACTCAGAGCAGCCTATTAAATCAAGAGCACAGTCAAGGGTGACTTCTTTCTACCATTATTAGACTCAACGATTGAAATATCTTCTCCAAGAACTTTCTTTAATTTAAGGCACAAGCAAAATCGATGAGTCAAACCCTCGGTCCTTCAATTTACATGCGGATGAAATAAATGCTAAATCCCATTCAGCTTGGTTTCTGTAAATCACATGACCTTGAAATGTATGAGCTCAAGTGGAGCATTGATGGAACAGCACTTAATCCCATCCAACCCTTCTTCTCAAAGCTCTTCTGACATCTTGCTGCCAATCTCCTCTATGCCTCCTTAACACGGCTGGAGGAAGTGGTCCATGTGAAAAGATCAAAGAACTGTGACCCTGAATGTATGGAGGTTTAGAGGCGGTTTGTAGATGTACTCTAATGTGTCAAGTTATAAAATGCCAGAGTTCTTAGCCTGTAAGTATAGAAATATACATTTATTCCAATAAGAACATTGTGCGGACAAAGAGGGCTCCAGCAGCAAAAAAAACAACAAAAGAAAGTCTGACAGCACACTACAATTGTAAACATTTGCAAATGCCAAATCCTTTCGAACACTGTGTACCACGGTATCTGAATCAAACAAATGATATACAACATCTTAGTCAGTGAGCTTTAGAGGTGCTGATAGGTAGATTTTTGTTTGGACATGTGAACAGCCTCATGAGAGGAGTGATGTGAATAGACTGTGATGGGGTATAACATATTTACTTTGACTTGACTAAAAGAATGGAAATGTTAATATGAAAGAAGATTTCGCTACCACTAGGACATTGTGTAAACCACTCAACCACTCAGTTATTGCAGGAGACCCATTAATGGCAACGATGAGTTTTTGTGGCATATAAATGGTGTCTGTACTAAAAGCAGAATTTCATTTGGACAAATAGGATAAATATATCCATGTGAAAATGAATTATCCAGCTGGGCTGCTATTCCACATTGTGAATTGACAAGACAGGTGGACATTTTTATGAAAATGACATGTCCTGTATTCAAAATCTAAAATAGTAATGGCTTGTATTTTTAAAGCTATATTTGAATCTTGAGTTTACAATGGCAGTAATTTCATGAATGATCAATGCAATTTGAATGATTGTACTGTACGGTTAACCAAGTTTGTAGTTGTAGGCTACTAGCCAGCAGTATAGGACAGTGGCTGGTATAATATTTTAAGAGGCAGGCATTGAGAGTTAAGGCGGGGAATTTATCGAAAAACCCCCAAAAAACAATACCAAATTCGAATGTGATTCATCACCTAGAAGTTCTGGATTTGTGAAATTATGAGAAATGATGTAATGATACCAGACCTTCAATGTCAAACTTGTTCAACGTGAAGTGAAACAAAAATCCGCAAACTGATGAGGAGTCACACCTCGCTGTGTACACTACACACATGACTGTGACGTTCCCTGACTGTGTTTGGTAAAATATCACTCTGTCCCTTTGTCTTCTGATCAAACTGGTTCATTTCAAACAGCGAAGCGTGAGTGTCAACTGATTTTGCATGTGCAATCATCTCTTTGCCCCAATCTCTTTTTTTTATGTCCGCCAGCAAAGTCTAATCCAGGGCCCCAGAGCGGAGCTGGCACTGCCAAGTCCACCTGGTGGGACAGCAGGGTGGCTCTGCGTACCACATCTGCTCTAACATGGTAATACTTTAAAGTACTGATGACAGCAGGACACCCAGACCCACAACACATGAAGCTGCTGTAATGGCTGGGTACAGCACAGTCTGTCTAAATGCTTCTTTTTTAAAATGTGAGAATAGAAGTCAGGCTGATCCAGGGACTACGTCACATAGATAATTTACAACTGTGAGTTACACAATAGTTAGTCTGGCCTTTGCAGAAATGACAAGCATACAGTTTCAAGCCCAGGCTTGTCCAGGGTTACCTAGTCTTGTTCTTTTATGCACTAAGCAAGAACACAACAACATACAATTCAAGTACTATTAACTATTTGTTTTCACACAGGAATAGTATAACCTTGGGGACCTCTAAATTTGTAATAATTATATATATAATAATAGGGTGGCTGTGGCGTAGTGGAGAGCAAGGTAGTTCTCCAATCAGAGGGTCGGTGGTTCAATACCCGGCTTCGGCAGTCGATGTGTCCTTGGGCAAGACACTTAACCCCAAGTTGCTCCCGAAGGCTTGCCATCGGTGTGGACTGGATGTTGCATGAATGTTAGTTAGAGTCTGATGGTGGCACCTTGCATGGTAGCCTGTCATCAGTGTGTGAATGGGTGAATGATATGTAATATACTACTGATTGTAAGTCGCTTTGGATAAAAGCATCTGCTAAATGACTGCAATGTAATAATTGTGAAGATTGTCTGTGATCTTAATCCTCCGCAAATCTGCCATGTCCCTTATTTGTTAGGTAAAAATTCCAGCGTAAATTACCTAACAAATTTTAACCAAAGACAGAGACATTTCTTTTTTTTTTGGCACGTTTTATTTGGGTGCAACCTAAGCCGGATCATCTGGCTACACAGCATTCACCAGAGCAAGAGGTTTCTGTGAGTATTATATAAACATATACATAATATTATTCATGATATTAGGTATAAATATAATATGGTTGAATATTTTAGATATAAGCAGTTGTTAAGCAAACCCTTGAAAAAAAGCTAGTGATGTTTTTTGTCACGCAATGGTAATATACTGTAGCGTTACTAAAGCCTCTGGTGATCACTGACTGGCAACCCTTGTTGGAAACGCTAAAGCTCTAGCGGGATGGATAATGCCAATGATGCAACAAGGTCAGACAATATGTTAATCCCAATCATATAACACTGTTTTACTTAGCCCAGTGCCTCTTTTCACAACCACCAGGACTTCAGCTCCTGATCACAGTTTTCTGCAGATTAATGATAGTTCAGAGTAACATCTTTGAGTGCTTTGTACCCAATTGACACTGAACTGCTTAAAGTACAAGTAAAATGAAATCCAAGATTAAAGTGTTTGTAAAGGACAATATGATTTCAAGATTACCAGAATATGAACCTCACCCTTTCCCAAGCTCCAATGTCATCAGCTGTATTTCTTCCTGTAAACAATGTTGACAGTCAGGTAGATGTCATTGGCTCTCCTCGCCCTAAAGCTACAGTGACGCATACAAATGTTTCCTTCAGTGTTTACCACCTCTTCGCTCACGTCTGGTTTTGGATCAAGTTCTATGGCTGAGTCTCGCTGCCTGAGAACTTGGCTTCATTATCATTACTTGCTCACCAGATGATTCACTTCAGCATTCTAGTGAAGAAGGTGCTTCATTGTTGAATACAAAAGAAAAGTCACAAGCATACAAGGTATGTACAACCAGTTCACTGAGGTCAAACCACATGAGAAAGTGTTACATTCTCAGTCTTTAATTCTCTATTGTACTGTGGATACTTGAAACCCTGAATATATCAACAATGATACTGGCTAAATTGATACCTAATGTTAATAATATTCTTGATTGTTTTGGTGTCTCATGACCTTTCATTTTTTGCTTCTTTAGTCCAAGTTGTCTTAACAACTACTGTCCTTTTGATATGGATATGGGTTGACAAGAACATCATTGGTACCCATCTACAAAGCATCAGTGATTAGGTGAGGTGAGGTGCCTGCGCACAGCCAAAGGATATTAAAGACATTATCCAACCCAGCCACAGCCATCTGAAAAGTGATACTGAAGTATCCATTGTATAACCTCCAGACTACAGAGCAGCAACTTTCCTCAGACTATAACACTCCTCAATTCATCCTCCTTACTCTACCACAAAATGATTTATTTTCTTAATTTTTGTTTTTCTTTCTTGTGTAGCATAAGGGGACCATAACTTGCATTTTGTGTTGCAACCCTGTGTTGTCAAATGACAATAATAAACCTTGAACCTTGAATTCCTGTACTATATTTCATGGTAATACAATTAATGCTTGTTGAGACATTTCAGTCTGGACCATGGTGGCGGACTGACCAACCAACATTGTCTCATTAAAAAATCTCATTACATAAAATCAAAAGACAACTTTTCTTAGCACGCTGATGCTTTCAACGGCTAAATCATTTTCAATAAGAAGACCTACACCTTCTCTAGTACCACCCCAGGAGAAACTTTACATTGATGGCATTTCTAGTTCTAAATTGCTATGGGCACCAATATACTCCTAATGAAATAGAATGTGGCATGTTTCTAAAGGCTGTGACTGGAGTATGTCCACAGCAGAAGAACAGACATTCTTCTCCTTCTCTTTCTTTGATTACTCAGTGCCTGTTCAGGTGCAGCCATGACTCAGACTCAAACATAATTGCATGTTTTTGTACACATCTGTATCACCTGAAGGTGCAGTCTGAGAATGAAACTAGAACAAACAAATACAGTCACGTCTATGAATCTACTTTAATGATTTTTAGATGTAAATACAATTTCACACAATAGATTTTTGCACGTTCAGGGTCATATTGCGAGGGATGGATTATTTTCTCCACAAATTGATTTGTCTTGGCGTCATCAGCCCATTTACCTAATGTGGGAATAACGTGAGAAATGTGTGAGTAAATAAGAGGTACACTGGAAACGCCCAGTTTGTGTGCGCCCAAGGCCCTGCATACAACGTTTAACACTTATTCTGCCAGTTCAAGAAAATCCACATTGTCAGCATGGTGATTGTTCTGTTTAATGTGTACTGGAATTACTATTACAGACTTGAGAAAGTGCTAGCACCCTTGTCAAAACAACATTAAGGCCACAGTGAGTTATTTCCATGAAGCCTGATTAATAAGTGTCTCCCTGGGGAACACTCTGCCTACAGTGTGCTTCTCACAGATTAAAAAGAGATTCAACACGTTATTGCTTTATTTTATCAAGAATGATGAAACATGCAAATCAGAAGGCAGTCTAAAGTTTAAGCAAAGTTTTCTTTCTTCAATGGTTTGTGTTTGGAAACACTGGATTTCCAGGTGATTCCCAAAGGCCTACAGCCTTGTGTCGTTCACGTGCGGGAAAGCTCTCGGAATATACACCATGCTGAGAAACAGAGACACTGCTCAGAGATAAGGCATCTTTATCTGACAATTGTTCCACAGACATAGAAGTCCTTGCAGATGTTGTGAAATTTAAATTCTGGCATGACTGAAAGGTGAAGCAGATGTAGAAGCACCGCACCTTAAACAGGATGAGCCTGGTTTAATACAAATTGGGTATTATTTCGAAAGTTTTGCCCATCATGTTTATTGACTATAATAACATTGTAGTCGGCAATTGATGCGAACTGGGTTCAGGGTAAGAAACACGATCAGACAGGTTGTAGTGGAATAATTTTACCCAGATTACCTAAACCACTTCATTTGTAAATTAATCTGAAAAGAGAGTTTGGGTAATAGTCTCTGTTTGCAACATGATCTCATCCTTACTCGTCATAATTTGCAGCTTGGACAGGTGGCCTTTTGCGTAGTATCTTGACGCTGAGTTAACGTTGTGTAATGAACGCTGTATTATTACTCGTTGGAAAACGGCAGTGCTTAGTTTAGGCAACAAAACCACTGAGTTAGGGTAAGGAAAAAAATCATGGTTTGGCTTAAAGAAAAAATGCTTATAGCATAATATAAACTAGAGACATAACGTGATGTTACTCAGTGACGTAGTGTCACACGAAAAAAAGTCATGTGAAATAATGTCACTCAAGTTTTGCTTTCAAATGGTACATGTTTGTGACCCCCTTAACAGAAGTCCTCTGTTGTTTCACCCATCCACCATCTCTCCCTTCAAACCTAAGAGGATTTCTCGCACTTAATACTACGTCTGTTGCTATGAGCGTCTAATATTTACTTGGATGGGTTTACATTGGAGATAATTGAAAGCTGTGTACGTCTCATACAGATGCTTAAGGGTTCCTTGTGCATCCACATATTAATGTTTTGTAGCTTATCACAGCTATGGAGGCTGCAGTTTGTTCGCCACAAATGTTGTCTTTTTCCATATTGCTTAAAATACCTGATTACTGAAAATGAACAGAAACCCAAAGATTCAGAATATCTCCTTTATGGGTTTGTAAGGAAGACAATTAGAACATATTTCTTGCTGTGTATGTTACATAACGGTGGTGCTTTTACCAACAGAAAGAGAAAGTTAAAGGCATAAAAACAGGAATTGTGATTTGAAACTGATACTTGAGCATTTTGAATAAAAGCCAGGAGAAGGACACTATTTTCTTCTCTCTGTCAATGTCTCTTTAGTCCTCCAGCTTGCAATGATCAACTTGCAGAGTGGTGTCACTTAGACAATGACTGCAGCAACAAGCTGCAATTGTCCTCAATAACAGGTCATCAAATGTGAACTGGGCTAATCTGGTTGAAACAAGACATGGCTCGGGTGCTCGGAGAAATGTGATTTGTGCCTGTTGATGCTTGTCAACTCAGATCACAGTGTTATGCACACTGCTACAAAATAAAAAGTGATGTTAATGTTATTAAAATAAATGTCAGTCTCCTACTGTCTGTTAATAGCATTTATTCAGCATTTGGTTTTTTACATTTGCTGAATTAAACAAGTAGCTGTTTACTTTCTTAAATTGAATCACATTTACTTTGAATATTGCGTTTCCTTTTCCAGTCATCCGTCATATTTGAGTCAGTCTTGTTCATGCATTTGTACAGTTATGACTTAATTGTAATTAATGAATTTAAATATGGTGTTTTTCAGTTACACATTTAAAACAATGAGAGGCTTTAGACATTTTATTGAAAACAGCTTAGATGAAAAGTCAGGGGATCACCAAAGTTATTACAGCTCATCCTCTATGGACCATGAATGTCTGTACCAAGACATTTTGTAATTCTTGAAATATGCACGACTCCACTGGTTGCATAAACAGAAGTCTGATTTTATAGATGTTTCATGTTTTTCAGACTTTGGAAGCTTCCTCTATTGCCACAGAAAAGTGATGTGTAGTACTCCCTGTGATGAGTAACTTCAAAATAGTGGTTTAAAACGGTGGACTGCCCATAGAACTTCCCTTCCTCTGTCTTTGCTGATAGAACGAAGACAAAATACAGGGCCGAAGGTTTGTAAGATCTACAGTATTTCTTATCATACCATACCAAGTGACCTAAATGTTTAATAGGTTTTAAGCTTGAATTATCCATGACAAAGCAGGGCGAGCTCCGCTATTGAGGTGATTCAGTTCAGCCCTGTACAATGAAGGGAATGTGTGAAAAAGTAGTCTGCAGTTTAGAAATGTCCCTCATAATTGTTATGCCTTTATTTTACACACAAGATCACTTCATCAAACTACAGGAGTACAGACACTTTCAAAGGTCAATATTATCACATTTAATGTCTTGAGAGAGCATGTGCAAACTACATTTTATTTTAAATGTCACTCCAATTAGTGATTTATTACGGATTAATTATGGATTTCTACACCTTGTATAAACAGTGCAATGTGTGTGGAGAATAGGAAATTCAGACTGCAGAATCAACTGTTATAAATGTAATGTGATATTTATAATGTATGTCCTTCAGTGTAGTCTTTGGCAATGAAGAGGCACTGTCTGACCTACGAGCCTTCAACTTGGAGGCATTTTCACACACATAGTTAAACAAGTCAATATTTAACATTGTGCGGCTGCTGCAGCCAGGGCTTAAAGGTCTGAGTTTTTTGAAGGCATAGTGGTAACTCATCACCTAATCTTCTAACAATATTCAGTGTGGAAAATGTCTCTTCATTATTATCATATGCTCACATGCATGGCATTACAACGTGAAGACAACTATCACATAATGCTGCATGGGAATCCAAGTGAAAAGGTCCATGTGACTGTGATTTGACTATCTAAATAATGTTAATCTCTGCCTCTTTCCAGGATGTTGTCCTCTTGCCTAACATTAGTCTGTACTAACCTTTACAGTATGTGTTTAATTTGATCCAGTCTCTTAGAATGGATGTAAACTGGGGCGGCTGTGGCACATGAGGTAGAGCGCTTGTCCCGTAACCACAAGGTTTAACCACAAGGTTGGTGGTTCAAGCCCCTCTACCGGCAACATGCTGAGGTGTCCTTGAGCAAGACACCTAACCCCAAGTTGCTCCCGGGCGCTTCATTGCAGCCCACTGCTCCTCCGGGATGGGTTAAATGCAGAGAAATAATTTCCCCATTGTGGGACTAATAAAGGCTTGATTATTATTATTATTATTATTATTAACAGTATGTCCAATGTCCAATTGGTTATATTTCTGGTGAGAAAACAACAAGTTTCAAAAGCAAACAGGAAGTTAGATAAAGACAGGTGTTTTATTTGCTGGGTTTACGGGACTTGTAGTTCACTGTGAAACCAAATTGATCTCAAACATTAAATTGATATTTATTCAAGCCAACAACCCTTTTTGTTTGTTTGTTTGTTTGTTTGTTTGTTTGTTTGGTGGAATCGATCCAAATATGAAAGGATGTTTGATTAGGAGTTTACACAAGCATTTGTGAAGCATCAGAAAACCGACGTCCTGTGTTTTCAGTGCTCAGGCAGACAGGGAAATTTTTTGGCAGGGGGAAATTAGGCGAGCACCACCAACTGGAGGAGCGCCAAATAATTGATTGTAGGCACCCAATCTGCTTTTAAAAAATTGTCAGTGATGAATAATGTCTGCATTTCACTGTCAAATACAATTTGGCGGAATCTGGCTGTGAGGTTAAAGATGTCAACCAACCAGCCTGTACATTTTTTTAAATTTTATCTTCACAAACAACCGATTGACTTCAACCCTTTATCATCCACTATTTTATTTAGTTATCCATCTTTCCTAATCAAATGTAACTACAAGTGTGACTGTGGTGTGGTGCGAACAGCTCTTTATCTTGACTCCTCTGTTCTGTACGTTTTGTTCTCGGAGATTTTGGAAACAAAATGCACATTGTACAAATCCACTCTGTACTTTTGTGCTTTACAAAAGCTGAGCAAGGTTGACTGTTATTAGTGTTTAAAACTCCGTAGTCAAGAAGCTCCTCTTCACTTAAGTGCACCGCTCTCAGAGAATCCCCGAGGAGTGTTGCCAAACAGCGAAAAGAAAGAAATGCAAACTTGTCGTTCGAGCCTCCCTTTTGCTTCATTTTATCTCCGGCCAAAAATCACCATGGTTCACCGGGCAGCGTTTGGACCAGGGCCATCTCCTTGGTTTCCTAGATTTGCATGGCTGTCCAGACGTCAGCAACCCCCCCCCTCCACCCCTCCAACAGCTCCTAAATGCGTCAGCAGTCCTTCCCCCCCTCCACCCTCCCTCCTCCTCGTCCTCCTCATCTTATCCACGCTGCCTCCCTGCAACACCTCAGCCGGGCTGCCACAGCACACTGTGTCCTTGAGGACTCACTAACTACAGGCACCCCTCCCCCCACCCATGCTCTCTCTCTGTCTTCTCATTCTCGTTCAATGTGTTTACATGTGCGCTAATGTAGCAGCTATAATCAGATTGATAAAATACTCTGAGTATTGGCCTTCAAACACCTCAACCACAGGTTATCTCTGCTCAAATAGGATGGATTTAAATGATGAGCAGACGAGGATTACTTCTCAATCTTTTTAAATGTCTCATTAGCATACCTCACGTCTGATGTTTCTATAACAGCAGAATGGTTAGCAGTGATGGCCAATCATTAACAGACTTGGGCAGCAGTGGGATACATGGACGTTACGCAGTTAAGATATAAAGGTCAGATTACCAATACACGAAAAATGTGATAACTAGCAGGATTACAATTTCAAAATACATTTCAAAATAAAGAATGATTGGCTACCATGCACGTACGCACATATTACAACACAACTTCCACCATTATTTTGTAATAAAAGCAGAAAAAGGGAACCACATTACATTAAATTCTTCTTTTCAAGAGGCTTACCAGCGTGCAAAGATGGTTCGTAGAAAACGGGCTTCAAATTTATGCTCCAACAATTTGCATTCAGGCTAATTTCATTTCATTTTAAAGGGTACTGCTGCTGCTCCGAGTTAAACACAGCCAACACCAATGTGCCAAATAATTTGAATCCCTGTATGATGACAGCATCTTAACCAGCTGGAAGGCAATTTTTGCACTGCACTCTTCTTTTCAATCAAATAATGGCAACATTTCAACATAGACAATTAATATTCCTTTGATATTCAACTTGGATTAGGTAGCAAACCCCTTGAGTGTATTGAATCAAGCATGAATGTGTTTTATTGCTTATCTATTCAACTTTTTTATTTTTTCATCGTTTCTTCTTAACTCTATGGGAACACAAAAAGTAACACAAGAGGTTTACCCAACCTTAGTAAAAATAGGACCAAAACAACAAAAGGCTGCTGAAACACTCCAGGTGTCACAATAAATAAATACATTTTTAAGAAGAAATGATTAACAGACTTATATTGCAGAAATGGAAGCCAAAAAGAGGCATACAAAAAAATAGTGTGGGCTTTTTTGTTTAGCTGAACTAGAAAAAGAAAGGAGTAAACAAAAAAAAACAAAGAAAAGGAGAAGCACATGAACTGGCTTCCTTAGATAAAGGTTGGGTTGACAGAGCTCTATGAAGGTGCTCACAAGAAACCGAGAGAGTCATCAACAACAGCAGCAACAGACAGGACAGGGAACACTGGTTCTGGGGGTTGATATGCCATCCCACTGACGATCGGATCACGATCAGGTGTGGTTGATCAGGAGCTCAGAGAGGGGTGTGGCAGAAACCCAGAGAGAGAAAAAAACTCTCTTCCAACAAGACACCAGAGGAAAGTCAATGGAAGTAACACTTGCAACATGTGACCCTAGAGGCCATGTTGATCCACACAGCTGTTTTCAGTTATACTGATTGATTAGACCTCTGCCCAGGTGAGCTGTGCTCAGAAATAAACAATGACACTTAATATGTAAAACAATCAAAAAAGAGGCTACTTTAAAAGAAAGAAGGTCCTTTATGGCCAGTCTGTTAGTCTTTACTCACCTACAGAGTCCTGATAGAAGGTCCAATCAGGCAACTTAACTGAAAACACTTGTGTCAGTTAATCATGGTTCTTTGAAACCCTCCTGGTTTTTATCTTATTATCTGAGCCATGTATTTTCTGTCAAAGTCTAAATACGAATGAAAAATCATCAAAATCATTCCCCAAAATGATTGTAATTGTCCCATAGACTTTTACATAACGGCTCCCTGGTTAAAAAGTAATGAAGGATTATCTTATCTTATCTTATTCCACCTGCCATAGTTATTGTAGTAGTTTCACACTGCAGTGGTTTAATGCGAAAGTATGTTCAGTTATCACTTCTACATAAACACCTAACACAACAGAACAGGCCAAGCAACCACCAACACTGGAGGAAATTCCCGTACACCTTTCGTAGCCACAACTACTGAAAGCAATACACTGCAATTCGTATAAATCCAACAATTAAAATTTGTATTTAGTCCATGTACTCGCCAACAAGAAGAATACAAATTGACAAACACTGCATAGAGTAGGTAAAACACCAGACACTCATCCAGGAGACCTCTGTTCATGTCTCATCATTGATTTATTTGTCACATAACTTCCTTATTTAAAGCCAACCAATATATTTTCCTTAAACTAACTAACTAACTAACTGCACTAGTTGAGTTAAGCAGTGGATTTGTTTGTATTAGCCCAATATTTGACTATTTAAATAACAACGTTTATAATGTAAGCTCCTTAACTTTTGCCGATTGCAGTCATATTTCAAAAATCATAAAAGTGGTGTTCATTAGTGAAGATAATCTTGCTGAACAAAATGTTTAAGTATCATAAATGTTTGTTTTCCACAGAGTTTATTTTCTGCAATAATCCAAAACAAAATTACTCAAACAAGACCAAGTTCTAAGCAGCTTAGCGTGTGCTGATATTTGTGACACTAAGAACTGCATTCTTGCAATGTTGTATGAGCAGCTGATCACAGAGTTGTGCAGGAGAACTGATCTTATTAGTGATGCTTTGTAAATAGTGCTGATGTTTTTCAGACTGCTGAGGGAAGTCTACTTTTCTTCCATCTCTGTCGGTCCTTCACATTGTGTGTTACAAAGCTGCTCAGACATTTGAAAAGAAGTAGGCGCAAGGTCATCACAAGCAGCGGATGTCAGTCTATACAATGTAACCCACTCTCAGGAAGTTAAAGGAAAAAACAACGGCGTCTGAGCACTTCCTTGTTGCTGAAATGCATAAGGTCAATAGAGGTGATCATGACAAACCATCTTCGAATGATCCCGTTTCTGTGTTGGGGTTAGTTTGCCTTTCTTCACATTTATCTACCACTTCCTCTGAGTCTCCACTCACTATATGCTCGAACAAAACGTATACCAAGTGATAGGAAAATCATGCTAATTTAATTTCTTTGCTCTGGCTGGTTGGTGTCTGTGGACAGAGCTTATCTTTTAGCTAACGGGAGACCAAGTTTGTTTAAAATGTGAAATGCATCTTAGGGAAACAACATACTTGATTATAACAACACATATGGAAACAGCTGCAACGCGATCAACATTGTTCACAAACTTTGCATGCACTCGGTGGATTAAAGTGCATACCCATATATATACACTGTGACGACACACCCCATGTAGTCTCAACAATCATTTTTCCAACTTTGACATCACCATGTCCTTAGTTATTTATGTTGGCCAGGTTGTATTAATCTGTGTGGACACGCACAACTATTGCTCTGAAGGATTGTAGGATTTGCGGGATTAAGCGGACGTGTTAAAGGTACGGTTTGTACATTTCTGGAAACACATTTTTGTTTTATTTGTTGAAATTATGTTTACATCCCAAAAGCAATTGATAAATGAAATGCTCTGAACAAAAAACATTCGATGTCTGTGGCTATTGCAGAACAGTAATAAGCCCGTCCAATTATTTCGCTCTGCCCTAATGTAATAATTATACAGGCCACCTGTCTGTCTACTAGCCTGCCTGTCTACCTGCGCACATTCTGACTGCTCACTCATTGTGCATCACCGGAGTCCTCCACAAGTTGCTAAATTGTCAGCTAAATTGTCAGCTGTGTGTTAAGCCACTCCCCCAAAATGATCATGATCATAGTGATAATTCTGGGGGAGTGGCTAAAGAGGGTTTGTTAGATTTAGAAAAATTTTGATCTAGAGCTGTTAGCTACCTTCATTGGAAAAGAGTTGGCCACACTGGGCTGTTTTTTTTTGGTTGGATAATTTTTTTAAATCTAGTTTCTCAAGATTAACATCAATATCTTTAAAGCTGCTAGACATTTAAAACATTCTGGGTTGGACTAATCTCTGTAGCTAGCATCTTGATTGTTTAGCTTGTCTTTGTGGCGAACTAGTCAACCAACTTATTCCCTTGTGAGGGTAAAATGGATAGGTGTGGCTGTCTGGATGGATGGATGGATGGATGGATGTAGTCATCTGACCACAGATTGTTTTTCTTTAGATCGATACCACTGTTTTGAGGCAAACCATCCACTTTTCCTCCAGCAATCTTTACATCTATGTAATCTTTACTAGAGCTGATAGCCTTTTTTACTTGTGAAACATCAAGCAACAATCGCACCTAAATAACAAATTGATGTTTGATTCAATAGTTCAGTAAGCAAGCAGCTTTAAGATCTGCTTCCTGTTGTTGAGTCAAGCTCTCTCCCCTGCTCCCAGTGTGCAAAGAAAAGGCTCTTTATTGACACAGCTTTAAAAAAAAAAAAAAAAAAAAAAAAAAAAAAAAAAAAAAAAAAAAAAAAGACTTGTCAAATGTGATGTGAAGCAGTCAATCCCCCGACTCCACTCCAACCGCCTCAGCTGAGAAGCCTGATTGTCTCAGGAGCTCTGTTCTGTAAACAGGCATCCCTATAGAAGCCAGGCAACCAGGCAACCAGGCGGCCAGTGTTGGGACATAAAGAAAAAACAGAAAAGAAACAGAAAAATACAGAAGACAGGAAAAGGAGCATCCCTGCGAGAACGTCTGGCTAAAAATATATCCTCTCGTTGCCTCTCCAAGGTCACTCTGTCATTTTGATTTGATTGGAACACTGCAGCTACAGCCATCTTCCTCCTGAGCCTCACTAACAAGCATGGCATTACTCTGCCAGCTATTGCTCAAACGTCTTCTCTCTCTGAAGCAGTCATTATCCTCTTTGATTAATTTGCTTCCTTGCTCTAACCATAATGCATGTCATCTGTTGACCAGGTAAACTGGAGGACAACTGACGAAGTGAATTATTTGCAGAATACTGCAGACTTTATACTGTCAATCTAATAAACCGATGTAACTGTGCCTAATTAAACACATCTGTGTGTTTAATTAGGCACAAACATCACTCTTGTTCTAGGACAACTGATGCACAGCATGCAGAATCTATTCCTGTGTCAGTATTATGGACATCCGTCTCATGACATAGTGTTACATGAGGACAGAATTGCAAGGGAACTAACAAATGCATGTTTACACTGGTGGCTGTTTGCCTTCTGGTGATCATCGGCTGCAGGTCATAGTCTACCTGGAGTTTTATTGAACGCATCACCTTGTAAATATATGGGCGGTTTGCTCGGCTGACTCACTGTTGCCATAAGAGAATGTTTCTAACATTTAAAAAGCTTTGACACTCCTGTGTAAATATTAGTAGAGAAACAGGGCTGCACACACTGGGAGAAAAATAAGCTTCCAAAAGTGATTAAATAATAACTGAAATGCAAGCCTCTGTTGAGTGGACGTGTTCGACATCTGCAGACCCATGTGACCGTAAAAACGGTAGCCGATAGCATGTGCAGCACAGTGAGATATAGACGCTCCGGCTTGTAGAAGACGGGGGTTTCTCAGATATTTCCTGGAGGCGTGATACACATGTTGACTCAGGCATATAAATGCACGCAGCTGGTGCAGAGGAACTACCCTAATTTTATGATAAATCTGAAAACAAAAAGTTGCTGTTCATGCATTTCTTTTTAAAGACAGGTCAGCTTAGTCACAGGTGACACATACAAAACAGGAAAGGTATTACTCAACAATCTAAACATACTGTATGTGGAGCTTTCCCCTGCTTTATGCACATGTGGCATGACTCAGACACGTGTACACACACAAAAATGCACGTACACACACTGACTGTCACTGTTGTCACAAACCGATTGTCTCTCTTCAAGGCTGCATATTTAGTTGAGAAGGTGCTGTGATCGTGAATTCGTGAGGAAGATTTCTTAGTTAATCTATTACTGCCTAAGTACTCTTGAACTAGATCCAATGTATACAATCTTGGGAAGCCTTTTTACATTTGCTACAGCTACTGTGAGAAACCACAAAAGGCATTCATTTCCCTTGTGTGTCTTCTCTAAACATGTGAAAGCTCCATTCAGATAGTACATGTGTATCTAAAGGTTTAATGTCTGCATTTACGATTCCTCCGCTATGATGACGCAAGGCCACAAGGACAACAAAGCCCAATGTGACGCTCGGCGTGTGGGCAGGCTGGGAGGAGGGAAGTAGGGTTTTTGCATGGTAAGAAGACTTAGTCAGCCACCCCCGTGCAGCTTAGCTGGCTGATCGACACTAACTCACAGCTGCTGCTGCTGCTGCTGCCGTGGTCATAGTTATGCTTGAGCTAAGTCAACCGCACAAATAAAACATGGGAGATAAGAAGAAGAAAAAAAAATCCTCCACAGATATTTGACGCAGGGCTGAAAGAAGAAAAGAACCGGATATGTGACATGAAACTCAAATCAGAAAGGGGAAGCAGGCTAAGAACTGAGTCGTATAGATTGAAAAAGTGAAACAAGGTCTCACGTCTCTGAATGTAAAATGTTTGCTAAACAAAACCCTGTAATAATCTGATGTAGAAGTTTTTGACCTTTAGAACTAAGACTAAAGAAACAAAGAAACAAAAAAAAATCTAATTGCAAATCACATTATCATAAATAAAATACAACAATACAGGTTTTGTCTACTTGTGTTTGCCACAGTTTACCCCTAAAGTTTAATTCCTCAATTTGTTCCCATAAATTCATGAGTATCTGGAGGAAATTGTTGGCAAATACCATTTAATGCAAGGACTTGTTGTTGAATTGACCCTCGCCCTGAATGGAAAGTACTGGTGCATGTTCTGAATGGATGTGTGCTGTAGATAAATGGACAGGCAGGGACCCTGGCAGGAGAACACAGAGCAGGCAGATTCATGGCCAGACAGTAGAAATCTGTCAGCCTCCTGGCAACGTGAGAGGACACCTGGAGGTAACGCGAGCAGCCCTCCCCAACCCGCACCTCCTCATGCCTCGCTTTCTCCTCCTTGCTCTTCATCTCTCTGTCCCATCCCCCTCCCACCTCCTCCTCGTGACTCATCACCAGAACCTTAATCACCAATGAGTGGGCACTGCCTCCCCTTTCCATGAGGCAGAAGTGCAGAGGTAAAAAAAACTGTGATGATACTCTGTTGCCCCCTGCTGGACGCCCCAACACGTCGCTTTGAGACCCACATGGCCGAGAGGTTTGTGCTGGTTTTCAGGAGGGAGATCACAGTAGCTGTAAGGAGCTTCCTGTCTGAATGTATGCACTTTAAAGGGGCACTTTACCAATTTTACATGTCAAAGTTAAATTACTAGTAACATACTATTTGGCCTGTAAAGTTGTAAAGCTCTTTTTACTCTGAAAAAAGTGACTATGATGATCACTTCAGGGTTTCTTTGTCAATTTTTACCAAATGATGTCATCGAGGTTATCGCAGATTGGGCTTGGAGATATATTTTTCACACAAAACAGCTGTTAGAAAATAGTGGTATAGAGTTTGAAAGTCATGACATTTATCAGGCAAGGAGGATCCAACTAAAATCTCCACTTAGATGCATTGTGGGAAGTGTAGTCAGTGTTTTTAGAGCTTTTAGAGCAAAATGTTTGGATATCTTGGCTTCAATCAGTCTTATTTAAATTCTCCAACTATATGGAAACTTAATTTCAGGAGAACTCTTTTAAAGCAGCATATTGAGATTTTTTCATTAAAAAACTTTATATCAAATGTGAGTTGTTGACTCTTCCATGGATGGATTTTAAGATACTTAGATTTATTGGCTCTCTATTAGTTTTAGTCTTAGCAATGTCTCAACTAAATATGTGAGCATATAACCGCTTGGTGTTCCATTATGTAAACCTCTAACATTGTCAGTCAGGGTTTGGTGCTGGATAGGTACAGTGGATTAATTAGAACTTTCTTTTGTCACTAAAAAAAGCTGAATGCTGCTGAAAACGAGAAGGAAAAACTAAAACAATGAGCTAGACAGAGACTGAAAAAGTTCTGTTTAACTGAGATGAAATGTAGAGTCGGTGATAATTCTGTGTTGATTTCTTCAATACCAGCAACACCATTAACACTATACACGATTGCTTGATCCATTGATTATGTAAAAGTATTATTTGGTAAAGCTTTATGTAAAGTGTTAGTGAGACATTAGAGTGTGTTTGAGTAACAACTCTTAGACAGAGACTGTGCTTTTCTTTGCTTTTTGAGTTTATTTTGCTACTTTTTTACAACATCACAGCAACTAGTTGTGTTCTGGAGGTGGGGGGGATTGCAGTGCTAGATCCGGGTCTTCGGTGTCGTGAGCTGATCCGGCATCTGAGTTCCCACATGAGGCAGGGAAGCACTGACTTGATGAAGATTTCATGTTCTTCCCCACCTTCCTCCTCTGCCAGCTGCTGGATTGAGCGGACGTAATCTGCTGCTGGAGTGATGCTATGATCTTCTCCAGCGGGTCGAGGGCCTTGCGTATCCCCTGGACCTGCCCGACTACGAACCAATGCTCCGGCTGCTGCACTTTACGAGCCCACTTCTGTAAAACACACAGCATGTCAGTCAGGGAATTTTAATTACATATGTAATAATGTTTTATAATAATTTTAAGAAAGCATTCAAATAATCATGGGATTTCTCACCTGTCTCATGTACTCTATGACGTCGGAGACACTCAGGGGCCCCTGTACACCCCCATCCTGCCTTATGTACACGTGACCCTTGTTGACCTGATAGATGGTTGGCTCAGTGTAGGCTGGAGGCGCTTTGAAGGTGAGGCACAGCACCTTGAGGTGGTGTTTCCCAGGCTTTATCACGGGCAGGAAGCGCAGGTTGTAGTTGTGGGGAAAGAGAGGAGGTTTGAAAAGCTTCACTATCAAATCCACCTGCAGGCGGGTCCTGTCCTCCTCTTTATGGTTGTAGCTGACACCACAAACCACTCCGTTATCACACACCCCCACCAGCAGACTTCCTCCCCCGCTGTTCAGGAAGGCACAGCCGTACTTGTAAGCGTCTTGGCTGAAATTCATGTTCTGATAACAACCTTAAGGAAAGATAAAGTAATCAGACAGATGTGTAAACCGTCAGGATGACTTTATGTTTTAGAGATTGAAATATTCAGCCATGTTAACAACACAAGAGGACAGGAAATCATAAAGAAAATGAATGTCAACTGCAAAATACAGCAGGAAATATATTTATACAAAGAGTTAATGAACAACTAATAATTGATTGTTGAAAGTTCATTTGTAACTCTCTCTCTTACAAATAACATTATTTCATTCATGGATTGACAATATTTTTTGAATGTAATGGCTGCTTTATTTGTTGCATACAATTTGTCACAAGAGTGATGTTTAGGCAACTGATGTACTTTGATTTTTGGGGAAATGTTTGGCTTTAGTCTATTTATTATAGTAATTTAGTTAGTCAGTCAACTGACAGTTAGACAAAACAATGAATCAAGATAAGTAATACCTATTAACCAACCAAAGCGACTATATTTAAAACAGTGTATACGTTGTTAGCTGTAAATTCTGTTGTATCCTTACCTCCACCTTTTTTGAACTCAAGGTGACGTGTCTCGTTGCCAATGTAAGCTCCATAGTTGAGCTTCTGGCATTTGGAGATGTCCTGTTTGCAGATAGACTGAGTTTCATAGAGGGGAAACAGAAGTGACATATAGTTGTTCAAGTTGCAAAAATAGACTTGATCACCTCATGGTGTAATTATCATTTACCCTTTTCTCTAATCATCACAGTCATTGTTAGAGACCGACCGACACTGAGGCTCATAGAAATATCAATACCTCAATCTAGTCTTTTTATATATTTGTTTGTGAACTTAATGTTGTGTAGCGTTAACAGTAAATGTCATTGAATTGAATTGTCAAAAAATTATGAAATCTTAAATAAATAAAAATGAAAGTCACTTTTTTATGAAAATGTTGCCAATAAAAAATCATAAAAAAACATTTTTTGCATATATACCAACATACATGTTAATATTAATATATCCTGTGATATTGCCAGTTCATCAGTCAGTCAGGAGTCATTGCTATCATTATAGAAAATGTCACCACGATCACTTCTGATCTCACCTGCAAAGGTGTATTCTGGTCTTGGACTTTGGGTCTCTGTGGTTGAGGACTGGGGGTTGAATGGTACCAGCTTCTCCTGGGTGTTGTGGATTGGGAGCCCCTTGCAGTCCATCTGAGTCCGCCGTCCTCACTACTACGTCTACATTTCCAGGAATGATTGTACCAATTCCTTTTATGTTTCTTAGCTGGGCTGGCGATTGATGAGCGAACGCGGTTGGAGAAGTTGGATACGGAGGAAGACGGATACTTCAGACCGCCAAGGGGCTTTCTGGATGACCGTGGGTTATTCCCCTTCATTGTCCTCCCCTTAAAATGTTTTGGGCTTCTAGGCCAGTGGTGCATTTTGCTGTGAATTACAAAAGCTGTTAGACAATGTAGCAAAACAATAACTTAAAAAAACTATGAATTCCAGGTAAACATGTGAGTTTTTAACACACACACACACACACACACACACACACACACACACACACACACACACACACACACACACACACAGTAAGTTATTTGGAAGCTTATTGTGTGTGATTCAGCATAAGATACACAGTGTGAGATGATAATAAGGGGGCGTCAGTGTGTGCTAAATAGATAAATGAACACGCTGAGGCTTGATAAATCATTAAGTCAAGGCTGATCAAAACAATGATCAATCAAAGCCACGAGGCACGGCAAGGGAGCAGCGCTGCCACTACGCTGATGATGACAAAGCTTATGAGTATGTGCAAATATACAGCAGTGAAGCGAGCAGCTTACCTTTTTCCTGCTGCGCTGGTCAAAGTCAACCTGTGTAAGTGTGTAAAGTGTAGATGGACCTCAAGAATACTTCAACACTGAGAACATTATGACACTGTTCCAAACTATGATGCATTACGGAATGGAATTCTCCTTATGAATAAATTAGAATGCCCAAACTGTATTTCCTGTTTGTGTCCAGTGGTGCAGGAAATACACTCCAGTCATGAGGTTTTACATCAGATATAACGAATCAACCTTGGTTTAAACACTTGACATTGCCTTTAGGACAGCCCATTACAAATGACCCAAACAAGGCCTCCAGCGGACCATCATTTAAAAGTGATTTGGTTTGAGAGCATTTAATTAATAACCAAATTGCATGAAAATACAAAATCAACAGAAATGACAAGGACCTTACATACCTAATGTTTTGTTGTGGGTCCTGCCGAACCTGGACCCTTTTAAAACACATTTAAGATAGTTTCATCAGTTAATGCTATAGGACTTTTCCTAATTTTACGAGTATTGTTTAAAAAATAATATTTTTTTAACTCCCAAACACAAGTCATGTCACTATGTAATAATAATAATAATAATAATAATAATAATAATAATAATAATAATAATAATAATAATAATAATAATAATAATAATAATAATAATAATAGTACACATTTACTTCACTGTAAATTACTTTTAGGCTTTTAGGTTAAAATTTCAAGTTTTGTTATTAAAAAGGTCAAAAGAAAAAAGTACTTATTTGCACGATGACTTTGTCAGCCCTGTCTCCTAGAAATTATGTTTATTTTGTATTATTATTATGGCACTTAATATCTCTATTGCATAAGGCCAGTAGAAAAAATGACAGGAAATGCTACTGTCTGTTAATGGGGAAAGGTAACTGCAAAATGTTCTCTCACATTGTATTTAATTTGTTTTCCTGCAAAATTAAGAGAACTTAATAGGAAGGAATTCCCCTGAAAATGTAATTGGCAAACCAAATAACTTTGCCGTACAAGGTCCAAAATATACTGATGTACAAATATCTAGTTTTAGTCCTATTATTACAGTTGCTAGAGTGTTTAAATGTACCATATTCCCAAGGTTTGTGTTTGGATTTGTGTATTCCAGGGTGAGAGTGCTGGAGAGTTTCTGGGTCTCAAGACAAAATATGATGAGCAACCATATAGTGGAAGGAGAGGGGGTCAAAAAGAGCCCTCATCTCATTTTTGCCTGCCTGGCAGGTTAATCCGGTGCTGCACCCAAAGCCTTATTTGCACACAAATAGAGTTTAGCGTCATTCATTAAAGTTCACCTCGTTTTTCCATGACATTTACTGACTAAATAGTGGAATGCACACCAGCATAGTTTCACTGACACTGTTTGTGTTTGTGCTCAGTGTTCTGCTTCACTTCCTCAGTTTGCTGCGCAGTTGTAACACTTTACCAGCAGTGATGCTCATTTAACATTATAAATCAAAGAAGCAGTATGAGCCCACTTTAAGTGCATGATAATGACTATAATCAGAGCATAATATCATGAAAACAATATATGTTGAAGGAGAGCTCTAGTCTTTTTAATGAGTTGCTGTTAAACAACCACTTGAGGTCAGTGTTGTTCTATGTTTAGAGCCATGTTTAGACCTGGTTGTGTCGATGTCCTGAATCTGAGGTCAACACATGTGAACACAAGCAGTGACCTCAGTGAGGAAAGGTCATATGCTGCTTCAGCATCAGAGGAGCCAGGACTGAGATGATAATGTGAGTTAAAGCAGTGACAATCTGATGTCGTTGGAAACAAAGGCTGCCAGAAACATGGAGCAATGTCTAGGCAATATTTTCCATGCAACTGAAATACAATGGGAAATATGTCCTACAGTAAACCGGCAGTAACTGTAACATAAACATGAAACTGGATTTTGAAATGGAAAGAAAACAGATGAAACACTAAAGCAGAGAGCTGCTGGAGGGCACAAATGAATCACACCAAAATGGTTTCATGTCAGTTTCTGTGGATTCAAGTAAATGGGATTTCATGTCAAATCCTCCAGATGCAAGGAACGTTTTTTGTTTGTGGAACTGAGTACATTGGACGTGAGCATGGTGAGGATAAGAACTGTGATTACACCACATTTCACTCTCTAATTAGGATGTTTCTTAGTGTATGAAAATCGTTGGTAAGGTGGTCTAATTTTCATTAAAACCTCCTGAGGAAGGCTACCATGGCTTCTGGTAGGGCCACATGCTGAATTTAATAAATCCAAATTCTGAGAGTTACCACCCTGACTTGCCACCCAAATTGTATCCCATGTACCCCAAATGTATTTCAATACCCTCTTAACATCACATACTATTAGTATCTCCCTACATACTATTTAATATTTGACTGAAATTAATCAAATTTAAAAGAGCAATATACGCCATTCAGAATTAAGTCGCTCTCTCTGTGTGTGTGTTGTTATTGGAGCTTCTCCGTGCTTGGTTGGTATTGCTAGGATGGCCAGGCATGCTTTTAGTGCATGTGTGTGCATGTGAGCGTGCCCAACTGTCTAGCTCACGGCCGCCGCTTTGGTTGAGGCTGATAACCTACCGACAGCGTTGTCGCGGAAGCATATCACCCTCCCTCTCAGGTAAACATTGATAGTTTCTCTGTCTCTCCTGGTTTATACTATTAGCACTATTAGCACCGTTAACTACGGGTCGCCTGCTCAGGCATCGCCATGTTGAGAGCCCTTCGAGAGGCAATCTAAATGCTCCCACCGCTGATCTCCTCTGCTGCTCTTCAGTACAACGAACAGCACATGTACCCTCTACACACAACAAGCAGCACTGTCCATGGTTCTGAAACGTATTGACGAACAATGCATGTGATAGGTAAAAGTCTAATTGCATCGCAGCAGTCAGGGGGAGGGACCGATATCATTTTTTCTCATTTAAAGCACAAGTTTTGACATAAAAACAGATACAATTCATGAAAATATTATATAAGTATCGAACAGTTACCCGGGCCGCGCCCCCCCTCCCAGCCCCCCCTAATGTTTGCAGCTCATCTTTGTGCAAAAAAAATGCAGTTTAATCCATTCCTTACACTTTTTCTGGAGTGTTTACTCTTACTACAGTCCTTTACACACTGCTTCAACATGTGGAGAATGCCAAGGCTTGACAGACCTGCCATGCATAGTTATGTTTGCTGTAAGATCTTTCTTGACAAATCCTCTTCAGGGGAGAGGTTTCAGGATCCGTTTCTTAATTGTTTAGTCTATAAAATCAGATGAATAGCAAACAATGCCCATTCCAGTTCCCCAAAGCCCAAGGTTAGTATTCTGTCGATCGATTAATGGTTTTAACGCTACATCTGTTCCCAAACAATAGCGGCCCGTGATTACGGCATAAGCCAAATCAAAGCTGGGTGTGTGGACATAAATAGCCACTTCACATTGAATGTGAGGAGTGGCTGTGAGGTCTTGGGACTCGGGTCGGTGAGTAGGCTGACTCGGTGTGCCCCCGGGGGAGAGAGGAGAGTCACTGACCCGTGGCCAGTCTTCCTCCAACGACGGCGCACCTCACATATTATCACCCAAGTGAGTCATCAACGGCACGTCAACATCGCTGAGGTTCTTCATGCCAATCTTCCTATTGCTTTTTTAATCCCCCAGCGTGCCTCGTTTGAGCAATTGCCTCCCCCCTTCTTCTTTCTCTCTCGACTCACACAAACACACACACGCCATCCTCCCCTCTACGCTTCCATCACATTCTGCTGAAAAATTTGGAGGTCTGCCAACAGTGTTACACTGCCTGCCATGTGTGAATGTGGCAACTGTGTGTGTGTGTGTGTGTGTGTGTGTGTGTGTGTGTGTGTGTGTGTGTGTGTGTGTGTGTGTGTGTGTGTGTGTGTGTAGGCCTCTGCCTTCGTGAGCGTGCACAAGCAAGTGTGTGCAGATGCAAGATGTGGGTGTACGTGTATGTTCACCCACCGCAGCGTGTGAGGCGAACATGTGAATTCAATTGACGACTGAAGGGAAGAATGACAAAAAAAGAGTGCGGGCGCACATGCATGTTGTGTGTGTGTGTGTGTGTGTGTGTGTGTGTTTGTTTCAGGACAAATGGATGAATGGGCAACTGGCTTCACTGCTTTTAGGGCCTCGTTTGTGCGTGTGTGTGTGTGTGCGTGTGTGTGCGTTAGTGAGAGTGAATGTGTTGAAAAGAGTGAAAGAATGCGAGAAAAAGAGGTATTGGATGGGTGTTGTCTTACAAGCAACAACAGCACATTGCAGAAAGAGGCATTTTCAACCAATTTATTAATCCTTTTAGGCAATGTTCCCTGTTCAGAAATGCAAATTGAATCAATCTGAGTCTGACTTTTAAGACTTTCAAGTGGGATTTAATTAGAAGCCGAGGCGCACAGTTTTAATGAGAGAGGGGGTGGAGAGAGAAGGAGAGACAGAGCGGGAGAAAACGGGGGAGAAGGAGGAGGGGAGGAGAGGGGAGGCGTTGTTTTAATGCTATTCCTACAGGATCGGGGTGAAGGACATGTAAAACCCAGCACTGACGGCTTTCTTAAAAGAAGAAATTCCACTGTTCCATCTGTCCGTCCGTCCTCGCTGCCCTTCACCTTCGACTCGGCTGTTTACGCCCAGGGAGGGGTCGGTGCTCGGGGGTCTGTTTGGTGACACTAAACAGACCCCCGATCCACTCCAAACCAGCACATCGCCCTCAGCTGGGGAAAAAATAAATAAAAAAATCACCCCACTTCCCCAGTGGTTTCAGCTTTTCTGCAATCTCCATCTCTGAATCCTTTGTCCTTTTGTGTTGCTGTTATTTACTCCAATACCATTTCTCTTTCCTCCTCCTCCTCCGCCTGCTTCTATTCCTTTGCTGAGATTCTCTAACCCTCCTCATCATCCTCCCATCATTTTCCGAGCCCTAAGCTGACTGAGCCTCCCAAAGCCATCAGGTCTGATTGTCTGATCTCGAGGCATCGAGTCCGCCGGCTGAAATGAAAAATGAGGATTCCTCTCAGCCTCTATTTTTATTCTGTTTTCATTCTCTCTTTCATTCGTCTCTCATCGGTCTCCCCCCTTTTTTTCTTTTCCCACCTCTCTTTCCCACTCTCTATCACGCCCCCCCTCACACACACACACACACACACACACACACACACACACACACACACACACACACACACACACACACACACACACACACACACACACACACACACACACACACACCTCTCAGTTGGCTCTTTCACTCATATTTCTTCACCCTTTGTGGCCTTCCTCTCACCTGCCAATATAACCCCATTTCTCCTCTTGTTTCTGTTCATTTCTGCCCTCGGTCCTCTGCTGGGTTGACTGGCAGCTGAACTGGCACGGGGATATGTGAAGGGAGCTGAGAAGGAGCAGCATCATTGGGTGAGGCTTTAGATTAAAGCCTGCAAGTTACAGCAAACATTGTGTACAAACTGGGTACCAAGGAAAAACGTCCTGGCTACCTATAAATACAAGCGAAGAAGTACATGAAAAAAAGGGGTAACATCATTTAGGGATTCTCTTAGTACTTATGAAATGACCTTCATAATAAACATTAGTATACACTGTTTGGAGAGGGTGAACAAGGGGCTGTTTTATGTTGCAGTCTGCAACTACACTGTAATCACAGTGAAAAGGGTGAACAATAGACCACTCTTATTCTCATGTATCTACATAATAAGTTCTGCTTATTTACAAATCAAAATACATTGCAATTCCCAAATCATTTTTTGTAAATATATAATTTAAACTGAATTATAATCATCAAATCATCAATCATTGTTGTCGCTGCTGTGTTGCCTTGCCAGTAATACAATTAATTTAACCTGTATTTATGAAATAGATACTTGAAAAACAATACTTTGTGTTCAATAAGGACTTAGAAATTAATTACACTAAGTTGTTAGCCCCTTTATTCGCTTGAACTAACATATAGGTACCAAATACGTATACTGATACCCTGTATATTCCAAATAATTAAGCAATCTCCTGCGGGCAGTAAACTAAAGCCTTAACAATCCTTGCTTAGTTGGCTCTAAACCATTTTAATAAAATGGTCAGCGGAGTACTTTAAAAATACTCTTCTCTAATACCACTGCTCCCATTAAGCTTACTTTTGTTGATAAGACACTGTGTCTTTCAGTTTGCTGTGACCTTGCCACTGATAATTACAGCCCAAGGATCATCATAATGCCCCTAGAAAATCACTAATGCTTTATGGTAATGTTATTATTTTCTCAGCAGCAAGTTCGTCTAGCCAATTTATTTTTGATCCCTTCTAAATATCAATTGAAACATCCACAAACTAAATCCTAACCTGATCCCCCCGACGTGTTAAGTTGTCCTCTCATATTGAGCTAAACTCTTTGAGAAATGGCAGAGAATATGACTCCCCGTGGATGGAAGGAGCTCTGCTGCTTTGATTTTACTGAGCAAAAGACTTGGTGAGAACAGCGATCAATCACAGGAGAGACACGGTTTGTAACAAATTTCTGAAGGGAACAGAGGATGTGGTGATTAACTTATAAGGTGGCATGGGACAATATGTGGTGTTAAGAGTTACTTACACGAGCACAGCACAACAAGCTGTAAACACAACACTGACATGGGCCTACTGAGTTATCACCTTATAAAGTGGTTGTGGCTAATATGTTAGCAAACAGTTGCTTACCATGTCGTTTACACATCAAGCAGACATGGAGCAACATTAGCATTTATTTTGAGTTGAGCTCGGCCAAGCCCGATAAAGCCGTATAGTCACTCTCCTTCTTCTTCTGTTTTGGTCTCCACCAACCAATGAGCGAAATATCTGGCTTCTTTGCTTCTAAATGCTAAACAGTATGATCACTAGCTAGTTGGTACCCTTTTCAGCCTGCTGTTTCCTGCTAGGTAGTGTACAGTGGTTTTGTAAGAGTATATTTTTTTGCTGAAAACTTTGCAGATGGAAGTGAAGTTAATGTAAGCAAAGTGTGCAGGAAATCCAAAACAAATATCAAAAATTGGGTTAAAAGTTCAGCTGCTGAGTTTGAGGATAATTCTCAGCAACACAAATATACATTACCTTTGGTTTCAAAGAGGACACAATGGTCTCCGAGATGAATAACCCATCCATCCACCCAACCTCTTTGTGGACTTTAATTAAACCTATTTGTGAAAACATGTTCCCTAGAAATCTAATTGACAATGCAGTTTTGTTGTATGGTAATGTATTTTTTAGGCGACCAGGCAATCCTCCTTAATTGATTAAACCTTTGCTGTAACATCTACCATGATGTCATGAATATGAACTGACTGAGAGCAATTTCAGGCTGAGAGGAGGCTGACACCCAAGCCAAAAATGTTGTCTGGGGCCCCAGAAAGCATTGCTCCTGTCCAGGGTTGGAGGCGAGGTGAGGCAGGGTGAGGGCGGGGGTGAGGCTGCCAGGTGTCAATGTGGTAGATGAGCTGGTGGTGTGTAAGGCGCGAGGTGATGGAGTGTGTGAGGTCCAGTCTATCGCTGTCATTAATAACCCAGACAGGCCTTCCAGCACCCTGGAGCCCCGCTCCCATACATAACCCTCGGAGCAGCCGCCAGGGCCCCTACACTGGCCCCTGAGGACGCACACATACACACATTGGCAAACTACTCTGACTACTGATGTTCACATGATAGAGAGGAGACATGCGTAGTGTCAAGAATAGCGTTTCACCTGGAGTGAGAAAACGCCTCAGCAGAAATACGAGAGGTTATGGTCTCGGATATTTGATGTTCTTACATATTTCTCCTTCCCATCACCGGGTCCATTCACCCGAGACAGACAAAAGAATACAAAATGTGAGGGAGCCTGGCAGAAGTGTCTGCTCTTGTCTTTGTCACAAAGCAACACTTTCTTCGCCGTTGGCACACCCACGGCGAGAGTAACTCTTTGAAATCAAGATGCAATACATACACCGCGTCATACGTCAATTTGGCATTTGTCTCGCCTGGGTCTGTTGACAGTTAAATCTTATTTCACGCATCTGCTTTACGCATCGGAATGCTTGAACATTATTCAGGTCCAGGCTGAACCCGAATGACCCAGCCTTCTGAGTTGTAAAAGCCCTTTTACTGTGGGGGAAAGTAAAGATATGGCAGAGAACAAAATGGACATCCATAGGGAAGAGCAGAGGAAGAGCTTCTTCATGGTTCCACAGCTGTTGTTGATCAGCGAATCTACATAGATTACTTTTTCACAGATATCAGATTGGATCACTAGGTAGCTAGTATTTTACTTTGTCTGCCTTTGAACATTGCCGAGCACCTGTCTGGGTAGGGGGGATAAAATGTGAATGAGAGGAATTGGTTGATGGCAAATAATAATGGAAAAAGGCAAAGAGTGAAGGTGAAGTTAAAGACAAGAGGGCAACGGAGGACTGGCCATAGAAGTGTGTGTTTGTTGCAGGAGGAAAAGGCTCCTCTCCCAAGGAGATGGGGAGATAAAGATATAGATGGATAGGAGAGGAGAGAGGAAGAGGCTTTAATGAATTAATGACTGTTCTCACAACTAGATTCCTCCTCTCTCTCCGGCTCAGACGCAGCCGATGAAATAATAAATAAACACATGAATAAGTGAAGAGGCCTGGATGAGACGGCACTCCGGAGGGGCAGAAGATGGGAGGGAGGGGGGTGTGATGGGTGGTTGGGGGGAGAGAAGGGGTGGTAAGGCGGATAGGCACGCGGTGAGCCTCTCTGGTGATTTGCTCCAACATCAAGCAGCTGGAGGTTACTGAAAAATTTAGCAATGTGCGGGGAGCTGGTGAATGCTAATAGCGCAAACTGACTGCCCCCCCCACCCACCCACCTCCCATTCCTCCACCGTCCGCCCCGCCTGCACCCGCTCACTCCGGTGCACTCCGACCACCTTCAGTCTCCGGTGACCTTGCTCGACGGCGCGATCGAGCGGCCACCGGCATGCTAACGAGACGCCGGCTTTGGGTTCTGCAGGGTTGCCAGACGCTGCGGGGGCGCTAAGAGGGCAAGTAGGGGCATCCAAATGACATGTTTAGCATGGCCTCAGATGGAGACGGGCAGGGTGCCACTCATCCAGACAAGATGGCAGTCAATGAGCAGTTTTTGACTTAAAGCCAACTTCCAAAAGACCACAAAGCCAATGCACTATGTTCAAATGATCATCCAGTTAAAGACATCCACAGTAGATTTAGTACAAATTGTTAAAGTCAAAGGGACAGATTAAAGGACCTTAACATTTACAGAAAACGGTGGTTATTGGACATCCAGCAGTCCAGCACTCCCAACCTTATATTGGTTTGATAAAGACAACCACTTCTCTTTCCGTCATCAGTCCAGAAAACTTTCCAAAGCTGTTTTAATATTAATGTCTCCCATTTGGGTCAATTCAATATTGTGAACCATTTTAAGCTTTTTGTAAAGTTAATGTTGAACTTGGCCACCTCCCGCAATTTGACATCCATCAAATGCTTGCTGGGTAATGACTCTTGGCAAATCAGGATCAAAACCACGGTGGCGGTGGTTAAAAAGGTCTCAGCTAACACCTCATATGAGATTAAGAAAAGAGAACAGGTCATAATTCTGTCTTTCTCCCATTCACCGGCTGTGGTTTCTTCATTTCTTCAATAATCTATAATGCGCCATTGTTAGCACTTCAGCACCGTAAGTGCAACCTCAGTGTATCTTCAAGTACACAGAGAACCAAAATTGTTATTAATTTTGACGCTCAATATTAACCATAGTGATCTAAGAATATGTTTTGTAATTGTATTGTACAATCAAAGCCAGTGAGAAGAACTTAAAGACGTTTGGAGCATTTCCATCAATCCTAAATCGCTCTTTAAAGCTCAGTAATAAATGTATGGAGAACATGCTCCTATAGGGAACTTCTTTCAAAGCTTGCCAAAGACGATTATGCAGTAGAGAAAAAACTTGAGAGTGTAGGATTATGGAAGGGTACGTAACCATTTCAAAGCACTAATGTGTTTGGGCCAGTAAGCTTTCATTAGAAGTGAACGGCCGATCAACCTTTGGGAGAGTTTTGTTCGTTACAAACATCATTTTCACTCATGATTGCAGGATATGATGCCATTTAAAAATGAATGTTTGAATTTCATCAATTGTTGTTTTTTTGTTCAAGAATGGTCAGGGGATTTTTTTCATTTTGGGCATTTTCCTAATGTCACACTAATATGTTACTTATTCTGAGTCTATAGCACTCTTTCATAGTATACCTGCTATTGTGCACATTACTGGAGAAACAGAAACACACTGCTGTAGCTATGAGCTGTAACAGAAGAAGCTCTGTTTCAGGTTTCAAAAAGGCCAAGGGTGAGGAAATACTCCCACTCCTAGGAAACATCAAATTCACAAAGGATGGAATTCGGAGCGAGATATTCTATTTTTGAGGGCTGGTGAGGTGCATCTTTAGGGCACTCTGACCCAAATGTCCTCGTCCCCAGCTCTGGTCCTTCTAACCATCGGGCCCGGATGGCCCCCTGGTCTCAGTCCCCCTAGCCGGGATGCTGACAGACTGGATGGGAGGCTCGGGGCGCCACCGAGGAGCCCTGGTGACATGATTTACGGGCAGAGCTGCTGGGGTTGCTGGGCGACGTCTCGCTGCGGTCCCCCGCCACTATAATCGGAGCTCCTCGTCCGGCTCCGAGGAGTCTGCCCAGGCTCACATCACCTCCTCCCCTCCTCTTACTCCTCCTCACCCCCTCCCCTTCCCTGCCAGTCCGACTCAACAATGCACTCCCTCCCACTTCCCTTCTTCTTCTCCTGCACCAGCGAGGCACTGTGAGGGAAGGCGGAGAGAGGCTCGCAACAATAGTAGCTGTGTGACGAGGGCCACTCCTTTGAGGTGAAGACACTTAAACGCGCACTAACATGCAGACATGTGAGCACAGACACATATACGCATGCAGAACATAAAACAAAGAGCAACACCAACACAATGGTGCTGCGTTGTCTTGCCTTCCACTGCGGTGTGGATTTATTGGCTTCTATGCGGCCTGCAGATCCATCCCTCTTGTAAAAACGCATTGTCTGGGCTCCACAGAGCAGCAGCACCAGTGTTCTGGCTCTTCATGTCTGAGACTCAGCACCTCCGATGCTTTCCTATCCACCCACTATAATCAGCAGAGAGCGCTGTGAGTAACTTGGAGCCTGGCTGGCTGGCTGGCTGGCTAAGGTCGCTCCACAGGGCTTGCTGCGAGCGAGGTCATCCGTCCAGAGCACTGTGATTTTCTGTGGAGAGAGACTGCAATAGGGGGCTATTGAGGAGAAATGGAGGATAAGGAATACTCTGTCTTAAAGTTGCACTTGGCAAGGTTTTCCTGTAAAAACACAATGAACCTTTTCATAAATTCCCATAGGTTGGCATAACTGCAGATTCAGATGAGCTGTTATATATGCTAACATGGTATTTAGCCTCAAGTGAACTAAAAGACTTGGGTCTTTTACTTTTTTTCAAAGGAATGGTTCTTTATACATTTTTGGAAATACTTTTATTCACTTACTATATTCAAATCTCTGTGGGTTTAGTAAGGAGTCAAGGAGTGTTTAGCTTAATTTAGCGTTACGACTATTAGCTGAGACGCTGCAAAGAAGTACAGGTTGGATGAGAACTATATAGCTCTTATGACTCTAAAAGTCTACTGTTTCCACCCCGACACAAAACTGCTACAGCGTATGTTGTTTCCAGTCATGCACGTGAAGCGGAAGAGAGCTGCTTGCAACTCATCCTCCTCATTGAGTAAGAAATGGAGAGTATAGAAGAAAGATATACTCAGCAAATGTCAGACGTTCTGGAAATAAGTTTTAAATGAAAGGGGCATGCATTTTGTAAAATCTGCCGCGTTGCTGTTGATTAATGAGAGCTATGCTCCCTTAAGGATGATGCTACAGGCTGCAAAGCATTGCACTTTTAACTACAATAAGCATTCGTAGGTGGACACTGAGGGCAGTGCCGTGCACAGACTCTTAAAGTGGCTTCATATATGAGTCAAAGAAATAAATCAATGACTGAAAACTGATGAATATTATGCCACGTTCACAACAAAGAGAGATTACTTTTTCCTAAATTCCTAATTTCACATTAACATGCTGTGACAGTACAGTTATTATATTGTAGTTTCATTCTTTAATAGTCACCGGAATGCAGGAAACAAAGTCCCTGAAACAACATTTTCTCTAGGTAAGAAGACACTTGGTTTCTAAATCTTCCCTACTTTTAAGGTCTCAATGTTGGCAATTATGTTGGATTTGACAGATCCAGGTATCCAATATGAGGAATCAGTGTTTGTCCATAATCTTTGTCTTTTCAAGAGGAATGGTATAAGCATTTACTGTAAAGCATAATTTAGTCACTGTGGGGCTCTAAAAGTCTACTAGTCGAGGGAAAATCCTACAGGTGTGTCAGCTCCAGACAGGCCTCCAAATACATCAAGGAGGACATGAGTGAAAAGATAAGTAAAGGCATTCAAAATGTCAATATCCATAACACAATATATCACTGTGCATTTTACATTCAACACCAGGCGACAGTGACTGGCAGTTCTTCCATATTTTAATGAGACCTGGGCCAGTATTGGCGAAGCCATATATCTCTCGGACCCCCGTTATGGCGTCCATTCATCAGACGGCCCGTGTTTTTTCTCCAGCTGCGCCTGCGAGGCAGGGGGAGAGGCCGGC
The DNA here is from genome assembly GCF_027596085.1 of Anoplopoma fimbria. Taxonomy (NCBI): domain Eukaryota; kingdom Metazoa; phylum Chordata; class Actinopteri; order Perciformes; family Anoplopomatidae; genus Anoplopoma; species Anoplopoma fimbria. Next base: position 17,582,052 of record NC_072458.1, read on the forward strand.
AGCACTGTGATCTGCCATGCACAAAAAACGCTAGACGGAGGAATGGGAAGGGGAAAAAGAGAAGCGAGGAGCTGTTGTCAGAGCTGTCTGCGCTCAGGCCTTCAACAACACTGAGCTCTGATGGAACCAGGCCGACTGCTGCTGCTGACGAAGGTGTGTGTGTTTGCAAGTGGGTGTGTGAGAAAGCGATGGATGCAGAGAAAGAGATTTTTTAAAGTTCTGATAGAAGGTTTGTCACCATAGAGCCTCTCAACACATTTCAAAGTCAAACAAACGCCTCTCAGAGAATCTAAACCCACTTTCTCTGCTTTTTCTGAGCTTTATCGAACTAGAAAGAAACCCCCAACTACCCCCTTTTACTCTGGTCCTCTTTATCATCAATCATCTCTCTCACTCTCTCTCTCACACACACATACTTAAACTGTGTTGGGAGCCCAAAGTGTTGAGGTAATGACTTACACATGTCCCTATTAAGGATCTGGCACATGGTGGGGAACTTTCCCACCCGTCCATAATTGATATTAATCCCTGCTCTTTGGAGTGGCTCGAGGGAATGGTCGGAGGAACTGTTAATGCACATGCTGACAATGACACAGTCCAAGACCTTGGAGGAGGAAAAAAGAAAGCCCTTTGAAAAGAAAATAATTAATAAATGGGATTAAACCCTATCTGACAAAGAGTGAATGAGACAAAATTACACACTAAAAGTGATGGAATGGAAAATTCCTTAAGATGTGAATGGAAAAGATTTCAATTAAAATTGCAGCCCATTATATGAGAAGTATCAGAAAGTATTTAATTTATTGCCACACAGGACAGCAGAATATAAACATTTTACAGCATCTATGAATGTCTTTATTAACGAAATAAACAAAATACCGGGAGTAACATGAGACAAGATCTCAACTTGATTTTACAAAATCACGGAAAATGTGTGAAGGGTCACAAAATATAATTGAGAACTAAAGCAAGTAAGAAGTAGATATTCATGACCAAGCATTTATGGTAATAATCATAAAATGGATATGGAAGATGGAAAGTGTAATAACTCCCAGAATGACACATGTACAACATATTTTTTGATATTTTTGTGTAGCCAGTATTTTAGAATTACTGGCATCCTGAATGAGCTTATTTTTCAACGAGCCTCCAATCAAACAACTTCCTTCATTAATTTACTGCTAAATGTTTATATAATTATGTAAATTGTTTGGACTTAAATTAAGCCAGTCTAATGTTAAACCAATGGACTCAGTTCAATACTAGAATTACAGGAGTATTTATATCAGACTTTTTATTCCCTTTTATAGCCCTTATTGATATCCTCATTCTGATAAACCGCATGATGACGATTCCATGTTATTATAACACATAAAAAACTATGGTTAACTGAAATCTAATGAAAATACTGTTGTTTCTGTAAGCACGCTCCCTCCACTCCTTTCTCTAGAACTCTTTATTCCTCCTATCAATAGACAATATTTTCATTGTTTCATTCTCTATTGAATCTGAATGGTAGTAGAGTCAAATAGAGCAGAACTAATCAGAACTGATGGACAGGCATGTGCATGAAATGCGTTTCACATTAATATATATTTATATATATGTGCACACGTCACATGAAGTCATTCAAACAATGTTATCTCTGGATATTATCTGCAACATGACCTCTGTGACATCAGCAGCAGCATCCTCCAGACAGACTGGTGGCCGTGGGGGAGAAAGCACACAGCAGCCATTACTGAAGGGAGAGAAATGGCTAATTCTTGTGACAGGGTTATTTCAGACGCTGGGGAAGTTTCATCGGCAGAAAAAGTTCCCCTCCTTCCTTACAAACCCCTGGCAGAACGCTGACGATGCTGAAGCTGCCCGAGGGCTCAGCCTGAGTTCCCAGCTGGGTGTCAAACACACCCTGGGGTCTGCCGGAGTGGACACCCATCTGCCCCTGCTGCCTGCCTGAGGATGGAGGGAGGGAGGGGATGGATGGAGCAGAGGGAAGGTCTTACACGGAGGTCATCCAAGATCTTAAAGTGGTAATCCTCAAAGAAGGATCATAGAAGCCAGATTTAGTGATCATCACTTCTTTATGCATGACTTGACACTACAGATTAGATCAGTTTCACTAAACCAATTTACTGTCTTCCCAGTTAGGATTCATAAAGTTGGGCTTGTGCAGTCAAATGACATGACTGCTCAAGAGATTTAAAAAACAGCCAGCGTTATACACATGTACAATTCTAATATTTAAAGGCAGAAAACATGGAAATGAAATATTTTCCTAGGAAGGACCTTACAGTCAATTCACAGATCCATCAATGTGGTATCTGGTCGTTGTCTGATCTCACTGAACTTGTTGTTATGGTTGTGACATTACAGCACCACAAACAATGTGGTTCAACTTATAAGAAATGACACGAGTCTTGTTTACATTTCTTGATAGGAGACATCAAGAAAAAATTGGAAATTAGTTATCAAAAAGAATAATTTTGTACCTTTGGTCAGAAAATATCTGAATAAGAATCTAGTGGAACAACTTTAGTTTCAAGATATCCTCATACAAACAGAAACAAATGTAAGGGTACTTAATTCAAAGTAAATAATATAAAAAATGCAGCTGTATAATAATTTGATTATTAGACAGTTTGCCCCCCATGACCGCAATTAGTGTGCTCACCCTAACAAGCTTGGACCAGCTTGCATTTCGCATCGATATATTTCTCACTTTTTTTCAGGGTTGCGTTTTTTGCGTTGCCAAAAAATGCATAGGGCAGGCTTACTTCTACAAAACTCTGTATCCATTTTTTTTTTTTGGTGAAAATATTAATGATTCTGCCTTTAATGAATAGTCCTGCATTTTAGGAAATACTTCCCCACACTTTTTATGACATGAATTAGATTAGAATATCGATATTAAGTCTCATGTCCGCATGCTATATGTGAAGCTAGAGCCAGGAGACGGCTAGCTTAGGTTAGCATACAAATCGGAAACTGGGAAAAAGCAAGCTGCTGTCCAACGTCAAATAAAATTTTAAAAAAGTACTTTTACATCTTGATTATTAAAATGTTTAACCTCATTTGTTTGATCCGTACAAAAACTGTTGTGTGTAGAATGGATTTTGTACCCAAAAGCAGAGGTTTGCAATAATTCACAAGCAGCTTTATTGGAGAAATATGTGGTGAGAGTTGGTCCTGGTATCGTGGTGGTGCGGGGCAGGCAGAGAGAGCTAAACTGTCGACTGGGAAGGAGACTAGCACCATGCTGGGCGAGGCCTGCGAAGAATGGACCTGAGGCACAAGAAAATACAGGGATATAACAGACAGAGATGAGAAACTGGCCGTAGCATTAGTACTATGTTGTCAAACTGAATAATCTGGCAAAGACCGGAGTGTAGAGCCAGAGTATAAATACTGAAGGATGTTGATGAGTGGACGGGTCACAGGTGTGCAGGTGGATTGGCAGCAGGAGTGAGATGAAGCCCCGCCCACACAAACACACACAGACAAAGAGAGAAAACCAACAAAGGACCAAACAAGAAAACAAAAGGAACGGGTTAACAACTGAAAACACACGAGGAAACGAGGGAGAGTCACAGCCGAACCATGACACGAACAGAAATGACACTGAAGATCCGTGGGTTTACTGGACTATCTGTCACTTTCTTAATAGAGAACACATTCCAAAATGTTGTACTCTACATTTAAACAGACAAGTTTGAAATACCGGATATGAGCTGTCAGCTGTCATGAACATCAAGACACGTCTTATCTCTCTCTTTAAAATCAGTGCAGTCTGCCACTTTCATGTTGAAGCAAACCGGCAACAGATACACCTCTGGAAATGAAACTGATGTGCTGTATACACGACAAAAAAATATGCACTCTGATTAATACGTAATATAGAATTTAAGATTTTATATATAACATGTAATCCATTTATATAGAGAGAGGTATTAAATTGTGCGTGTCAAATGCCATCTGACTATCAGGGGACGAGCAAATTAAGGTTTGCCATTTTATTACCTGAACACTCAAACTAACCCTTAACACTGAAACGCTTAGATGTGTTTTAGTTTCCTAACCCTTACCGTACTTTTACCATAGTCCTACATTACATTACATTACATTACAGTCATTTAGCAGATGCTTTTATCCAAAGCGACTTACAGGAAGTGTATTCAACATAGGTATTCAAGAGAACTACGAGTCACCAGTCCTAACCTTAACCATGCTGTGGTTGCCATGTGTAAATATCACAGAAAGCTAAAATTTAAAAGCACTGGTTGTAATTCTGGTTTAGCAGATTGATCCAATATTTATATTATTGTCTGAAGATAGGATTGCCACACACACTTGGCAAAATCACAGAAAGGTGAGCCTTTTGTGTGAAGTCAACTCCCCAAAGCCCAAGGTGCACGGGGAAATGGGCGACTGTAAGGTAGCAATTTTAGCAGGCCTTATTGTTTTATTCCATCGGTTTGCTTTTAACAATTTGTGCAACAAAAACCCACATGTTATGAAGTCAAACTATTATCCCATTTCAGTTTTGTCACGGCCCTGGGGATCTGATATGGACACAAAGGGCACCCTTTAGTGTGTGAATGAATCGCAACGGGCAGTAAAGTAACTCTAATCTAAACCCAATGTTTGACAGCTGCAAGAACTGAAGGTACTTTGTAAGAAAACCCCAGATGATTGTTTGGCTGAGATCTCCAGCAGCCGTTCAGAGAACCTAATGAGCCAAATGTAGTAGTAATTCTGTTAGATGTTTTATACCTATTCATTAATATCCAACTTCTAAATGTCACTTAGCATACAGGAAACAGCAGCAGCAACATGAATGAATGAATATGACAATGTTTTTCAGAATGTTCCTCAGTTGATTTCTTCTTGTTTTTCATCACAATGCCTTTCTCCACACAGCCAGTGCTGGAGAAAGGTCTGGTTGACCCCCCTATTTATTTCTGCACTAAAGCTTTGTTCCTGGGTCAATAGGATCCAGTTGGTGAAGAGCATTTTGTATTTATGTGCCATTGATTTGTCACGCCACCAGTGTTAAAGCCTTTTTTCTTTCTTTCTTTGAACCTATTTCAATTGTCTTGAGCAGCTCTGCCCCGGATGCAGCGACGACGCCCTTGCAAAATAGATAACGAAAGCTGAGGAAAATTGGCAGACCAATGGTAGACTTATACACACATTCTACATCTTGTGAGTCAGACAACTTTCACACTAAATTCATTCATTTTGTTCATTCATTCTGTCACAATATAAAGACTTTGACAGCTTTTTTACTCAAATCTCCTAGCAACTACAGGTGCTGCTATCACACAGGGCCATTTTTGAATTAACTGCACTCTTCTAATAGCTAAATATATAAACAAGTTGTCAAAAAAAGACAGATTCACCTGCAGAAGTTGAGAACCAAACCACCGGTTAGGGAGACGGAGAGAAAGATGGAAGTACAGTTGCTAAGTTGCTCAAGGTTCAGTGGAGGTTGTATGAACTTCGGAAGTTTCCCCTGACATGGAGGTTGAGTCGATAATGACCGGATTTTCGTATGAGGATGAACATTTCTTTCAGAGTCGAGGTTTTTCATCATTCCGTACCGTCTGGCCTTGAAGATAGATCCACCGCTGTGAGTCCTGCTGTTTTTCGCCACGCTGATTGGACTTTTACAACGACACACTGACCGCGCAGTGGCCCACTGGAATCCCAGAGTGATGTCTCAAATCACACACACACACACACACACACACACACACACACACACACACACACACACACACACACACACACACACACACACACACACACACACACACACACACACACACACACACACACACACACACAGACAAACACACACTTGCTTTCCACCATGCTGATGAGCAGAAACGTATCGTAATAAGGGACATGGACTTATGCATTAAAATGTGTCTGTGTTTGTGTGGATGTTGTGCTCATGCTGAACTGCATTCGTTTTCTTTTTACCTAAAAATTGAACCTTGGAGGTTTTGGGTTTTGATCAGCGATGTAACGGGGGGGGTAAACTCACCTGATCCAAGTTTAGACACATTTTCCTGCTGATGTAGATTCTAATGATACAAACTGAGTCCACACCATGTTAAGCAGTATAGCACTGATATGAAACATCTTTAAAAAACAAGCAAAAATGAAAATATACTGATGGCTTTTGATGTCCATGTCCCAAAGTGTTATTGCACTATTTTAAGTTATGGCATACTTATTATGAACCCAATCATGATATTTTCTTTAACCTAACTATTAATTTATGTACTTATTTCAAGCCCAGCCAGGGTGTTTTTCCTAAACTTAAGCCAGTGGGGTTTTTTGTATTCACCACCGTTAATGCTATCATAGTTCAGCGCATTTGGATCGAGCAGCTAGGTCTGTACCGACTGTCATTTTTTACATTCAAAGCTTCTATTGAGGTTTCTGAATGAAGCTTTGAATGTCTGTTAATACAGGTGAGTGCCTCCCTTTGTGTGTGTGTGGGGCAAGCAGGAGCCTTTTGACCGCATTACAAATGTGTTTTTTGAAAGGCTAAACACAAACAAATCCAGACACAAGCAGAGTATTTTATTAGATAAAACATGATGTTAATGTTTTTAAATGATTACAGCTTAAATTTATTCAATAAATTTGACTTTTGGGCTGAGACAATAACAGAGACAAAGACTTAGGTGTGCAGCACTTGCTGTGTGTGTGTGTGTTTTGTTTTTGATAATTAATATACAGAACGGGCTTAAATATCATGTATTAAACAACATGAAGCCACACCACATTTAAGGACATTCCTCGTTTCATGACACATTTATTAAGCTATTAGTGCAACTTTACAAAATAAGACAAGTCCAACCATTTACAAGAATTTAACTTAATTGATCAGGTGTAGCCATCCTGAACTAAAACCTTCCTCCTGGTCCACATGGACTTGATAGTGGGTGCTCGCTTTTGAGTAATCAAATGCATCAAGGGGGCATCCACACAAGTCCCCTAAATTTCATGTAGGTGGTCCGGTAGGGCTGGAAAGTCTAAACTGAAGGTAGAACATTTTCAAGAAAAGAGTTTTCTTAAAAAACACACAAAGGACAGTTCCAGGTCTGTAAACCACTCCAATCACAAGTGCTTTCCTCCAACGTTTCCTCCTCTCCTCTCCAGCTGAAGCTGTTACAGGTCCTGATACCCGGGTTGAGACTGACCCAAGCTGTCAGGACCTCCCAAGGGTCATCCAAGTGGGTCAGGACCACCAATTAGGGGCTAACAGCTCAGAGGTCCTGGAGGCTGAGGCAGAGTAAAAAAAAAAAATCTTAACCAGACCCTGCACTGAGCTGAGAACTGCTGTCTTCAGCATCAACTCCAATTCACTCGATCCTCAGATGGGAAGAGAATAAGCACTCTGAATCACTGGAAGCTTTGTATAATTGTATATTTAATATTCTGTGAATTATTGCAAAACTAATACACGCTAACAATTCTTTATTAAAAAGAGCTGAAAAAAGAAAAATAAATAACTTAAGGGATATCATTTGCCGCCTGAGAACCTCCGACCCCTTTCACTAAATTTCTCTGAATTTGAATTACTTATCTTCTTCTGAAGCACATTTAAATGATTTACTTTGCAGTTATCAACATGTTAATGTTTATTAGAAACTGTCTACAGAAGAAAAAACACAACATTTGTTGTTTTTTCAAATGCATGATAAGGAACCCTAGTGAATGTGTGAATTATGACTAGTCTGTCATGAACAAAGGCAAAAATAGTGGGACATTGTTCTAGAGCTGGAAAACCTCTGGTTGGGATGGATTAATGGGTTAAAAAAGCAGAATGTTGCTTGTTCCTATTACCTACCAACAGTCAATCTTGATATACAGAAAATTTTGACCACAATCTCTACCTGACCTTAACAAATAGGTTTTAGTCACCTAATAGTAGATCAAATGACCATGTGTGATGTGAGAGGTGATGATCGAAGTAACAAACCCACAACTGATATCAGTGAAATAGCTCCAATAAACCCACTGTACACTATCTACTCATCACCAAACAGCACATTAGCGACTAGCTAACATAGTGGATTATTAGGCAGATTTAGACGCAGATTTTTTTTTTCAGGGGTTGGTGGAGCCAAAGCAGAGCTAAAAGGAAAGTGAATATTGGACAATTGGACATCTACGGTGAGACACGCAACCCTAAATGAACGCTAGCTTTCCTCTGGGTGGCTTTTATGTTTGATTATACATTCGTCATTTCAGCCACCATATGGCTTATGAATAAATTGGTGAAAGTTTAAAGCTGCTTTCATAATTTTTTTCAATCTAAAAACATTGCACATTTGGCATATTATGCTCTTGTGAAGTATATAGCTATTGTGTTAGCAAACCATTGCCTTCACACATCCAGCAGACAGGAAGTATGGTTAGCATTCATTGAGTACCATGTTTCGGGAATGCTGATGAATGTAAGGTCATTGTCCTTCTCTCTTTTTTTTTTGTTCTCCTCATGAAGATATCTGACTCCACTATGTTAACCAGCTTGTTGCTAACTTTGTATTTCTGCTAGCTTGGGCTGGGCGGTAGTGTACTGATATATAACCTGTTGTTGTTTTTGTTGGCGAGCTTACAAAAATCTATGGTCCTTTTAAAAATCTGTTTTCTATATAGGTATTTATAAGGTATTTAGCCCTATTGTTCTCCTAAAGTTTTTTAGAAGCAGCTTTTAGAAGCATTTAATAAAAGTTTGAATTCATTATACACAACATTGGTTGAGAATGCTCTCTTTGTTATAATATGGCTCCCAATCTTACTGGTTTTATTATTTTTATGGCCTTTGCTCTCCATTCTCATAATTAAAACGCTAAGATCAAACTGGCTCTTTGTTCTGAGGACTTTCACACCCTTATATACTGTATATATGTGATAGTTGCCCACGGACTGCCATCCCTCCTCCCCCTCCCACCTGTAGTGTTTCCAACTTGGCACCTCCTCCTCCATAACTATCTTGGCTCGTACCGCTGAGTGCTTTTTTCCGAGCCCAACGCCTGCTTCCTCGCTCACTGATCGCTAATCAGAGCTCACGTCCCTGCTGGTCTCCAGTTAACCTACAGGCACTTGGGAGATGCTCCTCCACCTCCTCTGCATATGGCCATTGTGGATTTTGGGCGGCAGCCAGGGTGCCCTCTCGTGCACCGCCCGCCCGCCAAACGTTGGCCCCGTACTGAGGCACAAAGGCATTTGTATGCCAGTCATGTTTCGGAGGGGCCGCTGGCTCTTTAAGACTGTGGGAAAGAGGGCATTTCTACACTGAAACTGCCCCGTTTTCACACATTCCTGAGGAGGGCATATTGAGCTCATTATCATATTTAACTACAATGGCTCTTTGTGCAGGATATGGGATTTGGAAAGGTTCCAAATATCCTCGGGTGCATGTGTAGTTGCACATGTGTGATTCTTTCTTCATATTATTTGTGTGTAAACTGAAACATAACTAATATATTCAGTAATGTGAAGAGTATAATAAGCTAATTTAAAAGCACAGTTCTATTGTTGTCATTAAAAAAAAACTAAAAAAAATACATACATTCTATTTCATTCATACTACAACATTAAAAACTGTATGTTGTACACAATATATTGTACATGTGCTGATAATAGTAAAATGATAGTGCATGGATTCTGATCAAAGTGAAAAAAAAATTGATTTAAAGGGACTTTTTCAAAACATGGCAAAACAACGGTTGTTTCTTATTAATAGATTATAACTCATTTATAAATAAGAAATATATTTATCGACCATTAATTAAGCCATTTGTTACAACTAATAAACCATTCATGAGGTTATATCTTTAGAGTTGAACAAATCCAACAAAAAACAAGCCAACAATGTGTTAGTTCAATACTTTCTGACTACGCTGACTGTAGTTCTCAGACCCAAAACGCATTTGTTTCTATTGAAGACGTAAATCTTCATTAAGAAACAGGTAACACATATCTCTGATGATTTAGCACCAATGTCAACAACATTTTCACCTTTCTACAGCCTAGACATACTAGTTTTGTGAAAAGGCCATATTTCCAACAGCAAAATACTTCTTTAACAGAACCTTTAAAGTAGTGAAATTCTGTGTTTTCAAAATCATTAGCACCACCTTTGTATGCAACCCTGGTGTGACTGCATGTGTAATGTTGCAGGTATGTTTGTGTCAATGAGCGTGCTGTATTGAAGATAGCAGGTGGGGGTTGGAGAGTGTGTATTGTGTTACACAGGAACACATTAGCAGTCAGCCACTCTGAAAGTGGCGCGCTCGTTTCCAACTAGGATGCTCCCAGCAGCCACACTGATCGAAGCCGACATCAACAGCTTTCCCCCAGCTTCCCTTCCCTCAACACACACACACACACACACACTCACACACACACACCAGCACCAGCAGCAAAACATTTTTGCTTGACAAAAATGGCGACAGCAGCATAATCAATTTGAATCCTCTTTCTCCGCCGACGCCAGTGAAACCGAGCCGAGAAGGAGGAATTATTGCAACAGATGCGGAGCGAGGCCGTCATGTTTCACTGTGTATTCCCACTCGCGGACTGAAAATATAGACCCCCCTGCCCTGGACGTATCACCCTACGTCTAGACCCCCGTCTCTGACTCGTCCTCACCACATGAGGCCAAACAGAAAGGGAGGGCGATTCTTCCTCTTTCGGGAAAAAGGTTAAAAGGGGCTGTCTTTCATCAGCTCATCATCCACAACTCCTGCATAATTTATGGGCTTGTTACTGTAATCAAAAATTCTTCTTTATTTTTTCTCATTTTTTTTTTTTTTTGAAAGGGGAGGGTGGTAGATGCACTGTGGAGGCAAAGCATTCCCGCACAAACTTTTTCCCGCGAGCCCGGGCCTTTTCATGTGAAATGAGATACTGCTATGATGTCCCTCGGGTAAGAAGGAACACACACACAACACATACACAAAGTTGTGAGGGAAAGAACTCTGTGTACACATGCAGCACAATATCTCAAACTTCCCTCTACTCTGCTCATGAATGGTAATGGGGGCATAATGTACAGACAGATTCACACACTGTAAACCGAGGGCAGCTTGTGATGCTGTTGGTTTACAGGCTATTGTTGGCTTCTTAATCATGAGGTCATATATCTTGTTTTTTTGCCTATTATGAATCTATAAACCAGTTCTTTCATCATATAAAGTGATGGATGTAAGAAATGATTTGACAAATATGTACCAAAACCCAAATATTTATTTTTTTATTATCTATTAACCATTCTAAAATATCTATTATATCAAATTTAGAAGCAACCCTGGTAAACTGTCAACTACTACAGTAAATTTGGAGGAAAAAATAGGCCAAATTATATTAAGATCAATCAGATTTACGGAATGTATCAGGTGAAGTTATATAAAGAGGAGCAAATCTGCATAGATGGAGTGGATGGATGGGTCAAACAAACATATGACCTTCACCCAGGAAACTTTGCCTCATGTCCAGTGTGAAACAAAAAGTCAACATTGACTTATTTTATGTTACATCAGTACTTTACCTAGGCTATGTAACAAGAAGGATATAAAAAACATAGTTATTTAAACATAAACCTCAAAACTAAACCTAACCAAGTAGTTTAATTGCCTAAACCCAAAAAAACGCTAATATGATTATCAACCAACTCCTGCAATAAGCAATCACTTCGAAACAACAAGAACTTAAAAGATCAACTTAGCAGAGCAGCAACTGTTGCTCTTCCCAAGCATCAATCTCTGTTACAACTTTACCTTTCCATTCTGGCTGAGGAAACAGAAGGAGTGCTTTATCATGTCATACATATTGTTTCCAAACACAATCCCTGCAGCTGTACGATCCTCCTCCAGAGGACTGAATTCTTCTCCGCATCGCTGAACTGTCACGTCTGTCCCACTAACATCCCCTACAGTGGCAGAGAACGGGCGGGAACTCCCCATCATTACAGCTGGAATGGTGTGTGGTGTGCATGTGAATGTGCTGCATGAAGACACGAATGCGGGAAGGGAATGTTGGTACGCTGTGTTTATTGTGTGTGTGTGTGTGTGTGTGTGTGTGAGGCGAAGCTGCCTAACGAGTGATGAACACTTAGCCATCTCACACTATCGGAATCTTAAACCGCAGTCCTTAAAATACTGTCCCGACAGTCACCGCCGACAGGAGAGAGGAAGTCGTGCCCACAAAAAAACAGCGATTCTATGTGATTCAACCATCGTTCATCGACCTCATCAAAAAATTTGGCCCATACCAAGGGTTCTTGATAATGCAGCCTCATTTCCACGCGGCTGCCAGTAAGCTGACCTGAGTAGCAAGACGATGACTCTCGAGTTCTGGCCAAACACATTCCTAATCAGCCACGAGGCTCTCCACCCTGTGGGCTGAAGGCTCGAAGACCATTCCTGCTCTTCCTCTGTGGATCTGGTGGTTCCGACTGTGCACAAGCTCAGACAATGACATGCGATAAGATAGCAAAAACTAACTGATAGAGGTGGAAAAAATGTGGTTGGACCTGCAAATATTAAGTTTCAGTAATAGAGAAATATGACGCTGCTGGTTGAATTTAACGTCACCAAACTTTGTGAACAAGTGAAAAACATCAACATGGGTGGATTAACATGATAGAGAGCCCTTGTCTCAGTAACTTTTATATGACGTTTGCACTGCTTATACTCAACCCTTTCTCCTACAAAATTATGTTCATGACAACCATTTTAAACTCTCAATTTCAATTTGAGGGAAACATATTTTCTCCTGATCTAGGGTCTTGGTTTTTAATCTTGCAACAACAAATATTTGTTTAGGTTTGGTAAAAACATCATGGTTTGGCTTGAAATAAGTAAGATTGTTACGGACATAAATCAAAATAAGTTAAAGTAGGTTTTGGGTTTCACAAGGGACCCAAACAGAAGCCCCCTTAGTAAGATTCCTTGTTTCCATCCACCCAAACGTCCTCCCTATGTGGACTTCTGTGGACTATCATTAGAAATGTGTTTGTGATTTGTCAAAAACAAAAGTAATCCTGGACTTTAATACACGATTGACAGTGCAGCTTCATTGAATGGGACTGTAATCTTTAGGTGACCAGGTTGAGATTACGGAAACAGTAATAAGCATAATTTTGCACACCCCTAACACCTCCAAGTCCCCAGTGCACACAGAGATCCACAAAGCAGTCGATGGTGCTGTGCGAAAGAACAACCTAGAGCCAAGGTATCTATGAGTCAGGTAGTTTGAGGCAATTTCATTTTTAAAACAACTACATTTATAATGTCAAGACAATTTAAAGTCTAAAAAGTAGACTTCTACAAAGACGCCCTATGCAACAGGACCAGAAGGCTATAACACCTCTGGCAGCAGGAGCCTACAACTACATTTCTTTTATGATCCCTACGTGTGAGGGAAATAAAGCTGTTTCTGTAATGGCACCAAGTCTTGGGAAATGTACTGTAACAATATGAACATACTGTATCTCTCAAAAATGATATCCCAGCTATTATTTTAAATAAATTAAATATAAAATATAATACAAAAGTTGTGATATCCTTGTTCTCACTGAAGACCCTTTAGTAGTGCACAATATGAGGTGCATAAATGTGATCAAAGTTTGATTTATGACTGCTGAAATTGGGTGTTCTTACCAAACATCCGTCCTCTCACAGAACATCTCTGCCTGAACATCATTTCCTTGCCATTGCCAACAGGTCAACAGACCAAGTTTTTTTTGGCCAGTTAGGAGTGTTTTCCAACTCTGAGACGTTGCTAAATAAAGGCTCAGATCTCTCCGCCTACTGACGCCCAGAAAAGACTTTCCTCCTTCTGTTTGAGAAGCAAAATGATACTAATACCAACAATAACTCTAATGCAATTACATTTCTCCAAGCTGCATTAAAATGTTATTAAAATTTCATAAGAAATTCAATTAAAAATCATTATGGAACTTCTTCTGACAGTGCATGCCTTCTAGGCCATTCAGAACGGTAGTATTAATGATATAGCTAACCATGCGCTGAAGTTTATAGATAAAACACCCCTATGGAGGAGTATTTCTGTCACTACTTTTTTGCCTGTCCTCCTGAAAACAGGTGCCATCAGCAACGAATGGTAGAAACTTCAGAGGGAAGAGAGACCGAGCGGAGATAAAGACAGTGAGGAGGCCTTTGAGTAACAGCTCATTTTTTATTTGGCAACACTTCAAATGTAGCCCGTTTACCACGTCTAGACGAGACAGCTTTCAAAGCCAGGGTAGAGTACTGTTTTTTTTTTGGTTTTTTTTTACTCAAGTATATAAAAGCTATTTACTGTAACAGCAGAAGACATCTCTTTTACTTTTCCTACCACAGATGCTCTACTGCTCCTCTACGTTGCAGATGAGTTTGTCAGATGCCTCCGTCCACCTCTCTTTCTCTCAGTCTAACCCTCCTCCTCTCTCTTCTAGCAGTCTGTTTGAAGCTGTGAAAGGAGTGAGACAATCTGATCCCGTTTGATGGATAATTTGAAAAACTCAGTGTGCGAGATCAGGGCTGAAACGATGTTCGTTTCTGGTGGCTGGGCTTCAGACAGCAGGTCGTACAAAGGGACTCGTTCTCTCTCTGTGGCCTTTTAAATTCGACAGTCAGCGTGTTGAGACCGCTTATGTACTCAAACTACCGCCTCAAGCTTTTCATGTGGCTCCTCATGCTGTTTTGCTGTTGAGAAATCCCATATTAAATGATTCAGTGTGGAGAGAAGACTTTCTACTTCAAATATTTGTGGTTTTACATCAGGTGTATCTAAGGCACCCTTCTGTTTTCCTGCTTGATAACGGCAAGGCGAACACAATTTCAACAAATAATTAATAACAGAAAGTCTTTATTTATTATTGATATGGAGTTTTGCCGAGTGTTAGAATTCACCTATAATTTATACAGAACTGATTCCGCAGTGACATTTGATCAGATTTAACAAATGTATGCTGTAGAAAGATACAGTGTCATATGATGTTGAAAATGCTGTATAAAAGGATTTCATTTTATTGTTACTTTTCATTAAAAACAGAAAAATGCCAACCGAAAATTGTTGAATTGAAAGATGTTAAATACGCTAAAGGAAAATATAGGAGCTAATGGTAGTTTAATTCCAAAATAACGATATAGATTTCACTATTAAACAACTTTTCAAAAATATTGTTCTTATTAAAATGTATACAGTAGATACAATCAATTAAAAAAACAACCATGATTTTAAGAGTGTATCGTAAAGGAGTATTAAAATTGACATATGTGTATCTTTTGATAGATGTGAGGAGTTACTGTGTGACATTTAATCAGATCTCCACCATGCCAGTCTCCTGATAAACAATGCCAAATGATGTCTAAAACAAGAATAATCCATAAATATAATATGTGTTTTGAAAAATATCTGTTAACATGTAGATTTTTATCTAATTTCACACAGCTCCCTCTGGAGGCACAAAAGAGCCATACTGACAAAAAAACAGTAACTTATGTATGAACAAATATATATGAAACTGACACCAAATAAAAAATAAAATAATCATATACTTGATCCAGACGAATCTTTTTAAAGCCACTATGTGTAAAATTACAATTTTCAACTTTGAGGTTCCCATTGGTAGTATCTAAACACATGTCTACCCTCCACTCATGGATCTGACCACAGGACACAGAGACATGGGCTGAAAGCAACACATAGACTGTACCAGCTTCAACAAAAACAGATAGAAAAGAAAAAAGAATATAACAAAAGCAGATTCCATTAAAAAACATTTGAATGACTCTGCAAGCAGTTCAGATGCTTTATCAAGATGTGTGAAACGTATTACTTGCCAGGTCTCTTATGGAGGTAAATCCAGAGTTTCATGGTCTTTACAACCCTTCATGACCTTGAGTTTTGACATGCTAAGTGTACTGCCTCGGAATCTCAAGCAGCCAAGTCAAGCACAGGCTTAAAGTCCATCACTATTTTGTATTGCACTTCCATAAAGTTGGGGGCTTGTGAGATACACATTAATGATGGTTAAAATCTATGTTTCTGTTAAAAATATTATCTCCATTGCTAAGCTGAGATAACCCAAATGACATGACAACGACATCGTTATCCTTTACCAAAACACTGAGCCGGTTAGCAGCGGTTGCACAGCAGATATGACGGCCATCTTGTTCACTCACTCTAAATCACTGAAAATAAGAGCCTGAGCTACAATGCCTCAAGGCTAAATTACAGCTAGTAAAACGTTGCCACACTGAGCGGTGGAGTGGAACTATGTTTTCAAGCCGCAGGGTGTCCTTCTCCGCCTCGCTGGTGGGATCCTGGGCTCTCTGATGACGGGGTGCGACTGTGGCTTCTGGGGAGTGTCTGGAATGGGTGCCATCTCCCTGCGGTGCTCCACAGAGGTCTGATGACTGGAAACGAAGGGACATGTCATCGTCTCTAAACCGGCCATTGGTCGACACGGGAGGAGGAGGAGGAGGAGGAAGATTGGGAAGTGGGTGAAAACGGAGGATGCATGGGAATGGCTTATTCTCTCCTCCACCGCCCAGCAGCTCTGGCATATCACCAACGTTATGGCGGTAATTGATTCTCTCTGTGCCATTAGTCTCTGAGACAAAGATGCGCCAACGAGAGGGGGTGCTGTCACTTAGAGGCTGGCATGGCGCCCAGCCACACACTCTCACCAACACACAAATAGATACATGCAAAGATATACTCGACACACACATCGTTTCGTTTTTCTCACACGGATGCAAAGCAACATTGGTATAATGTCAGCTGTCAAGGTCTGTAGAAGCAAGAGCACTGCTCATTTGCAAATACGCCAAACATTAACGGTATACAGCTCAAACATGGATAATGCAGAAATCTACACACAGGAATATCAAAGGGAATACAAATGACTGGTGATCAGATTTGACATTCTCCTCTTATTGCGTGGCATCATTCTGTTTGTGTTGTGTTTGCGAGGTTACTAGGGTCGTGGCGGAACAGCATTCCTCCAAGAGACACACACACAAACACACACATTTCCACACGCGCACACTTGAATATAAAAAGAGAGCTCCCCAGACAAAGAGCAGGGCATGTCTTTATCTCATTAAAGTTAACGAGAGGCTGCTGTCTTCTGCCTGCAGGCCAGCCGTAATCTGATACCGAAAGCCCTCGCTGTGGGCACCGAGGCCTCGCTTGCCGTCACTGTGATGCTCGTCGCTGTCATAACACTCATCACCGTCAGACGCTACCAGCACCTTAAGGCTTTTTTGTCGTCACAACGGTCATTTTTTCATCCGCCGTCGTAACGGCCATTACAGAAATCATCACGTCCGCCGCGTCACCGTAACATCTCCGCTGTTGACACATGAATGCCAAACATTGTACGCCGTCACCATGGCAATTGTCTTTTGTCATCCTCTCTGATGCTGTTTCTTATCACCATGGCCACGGCAGCAGTACCTGCTTTACACTGAGGAAAATAGGTGGAACAAAAGCAGGTAAAACCTAGTACACACACACACACAAAGACAGGAATAAGGAGAACATGCATTGAATCCCAATTAACCAAATGAAGGATAAGCTAGCGGAGACAATAGCCCCTCACAGTCGGTTACGAGCTAATTAAGGAACATATAGCATACAATCTAAGATCACTCGGATCAGTTTGCCCTCAGGCGCTGCTATCTGCTGGATAAGCGTTCTTCTACATCTCCAAAGTGAGATCTGCA
Organism: Anoplopoma fimbria; assembly: GCF_027596085.1. Taxonomy (NCBI): domain Eukaryota; kingdom Metazoa; phylum Chordata; class Actinopteri; order Perciformes; family Anoplopomatidae; genus Anoplopoma; species Anoplopoma fimbria. The sequence continues at coordinate 17,599,820 of NC_072458.1, forward strand.
TGTAGGGACTGAGGTAGAAGAAGGGTTATAAACTGTTTGCAGCCCTTCATCACTCCAGTGGAGTCTAAGCTGCGATACCCGACTATACTCCTCTCGCCTCTCAAGGCCTGCTACTACTTGGATGCTCATTTGGAGTCTGTAATTAATTGGAGCCTCTATTTTTTTTTTCATCTATTTTTGTTTGGCTGTTGACCGACGTGTGGTCCTCTCACGCGCTCGTCTTCAGGTCGACGTGGCTCCCTAATTAAGACTCCAGAGGAATGGCTAATTGCTGTTGCGTGCCTCTCGGCGGAGCAAGGGAGCCTTCTCCCGGCGCTGCCCAGAAAGAGCGCCCGAGCTCTGAATTAAAAGGGGGCTTATGTAAGCTTGCGGTGAAACTATTAAACACCAACCAACTTTTCCTTGTGAGGAACTGCCACTTGATTTAATGGGCCTCATTAAAAGTGCACATCACAGAGATCCAAGCCGCTCGCTCCAGCCTCACACGACAATGGGATAATGGTTCCTCCTCCATGCTGTCAAAGCCTAATCCTAAATATTGAACAGTGCTATTGCTCCCGCGGAACGATCCGAAATGGGCTGCAGCGTTCTTAAAAGGAAGGATTCACATCATTTGTCTTTTTTGACAAGGGGCAGAGAGGAGCAAGTGAAGGAATAGATGGCGCTGAGCAGCTCGGTGTTGTTTATTGGGAGAGGTAAATGGAGAAATCGGGAGCTGAATGAGAATAGATCCTGTATCAAGCTGAAATATTGTTTTCATTGCAGTCCTTAAAATGTTTAAATAAGCCCCTTCTGACGGGGCGAGATCAAATACATGTTGGCATTGTTTATCAGGAGGCTGGTATGGTGGAGATCTGATTAAATGTCACACAGTAACTCCTCACATCTATCAAAAGATACACATATGTCAATTTTAATACTCCTTTACGATACACTCTTAAAATCATGTTGTCTAAGAAACACACTCTAAGACACAGCGTAAAAAAAAGCCTCACTGCTCTTATTAATCTTGTTTCCACCACCAACCACCAAACATTAGTCAAACAAAGTTAGCAACTACTTGGTGAACAAAGGGGAGCATTTAGCAGCTAAATTGCCAGATATTTATCTCAAGAGTTGATGAGAGAATGCTGTCTGTATCTGCTGTATTTTCAAATAGCCACCTGATTTACAACTTCATAATGTGATAACACATCAAGGTAACAGTTTATTCGGCTGCCCACTAGTGACCAAAAAAGAAATGAAAGCACCATTAAAGCAAGTTAATGTAACTTTTGACCCCCAGAGTAGTATTAACGGGTCAATGATGAATACTATAACACAGTGTAACATTAGTGCAGAGAAGAGAAGCATTGTAGAGTTTGTCAAACTGACTTTATAGTTTCTGTTGTACAGCAGTTTCCACCTGATATAATTTGAAATTTGGTCCTTTAAAAAGGGACAATGTTTAGGTTTTGGAGGAATAAAAAAAAACTGAAAACCCCTCCGCTCACTACCTCCATTTCCAAGACTGAGGAAACATCAGCCGCCGAGTGCAAAACCATTGTTAGCTGTTCGCTTTGCTTAGAGGCTTTCACTTACCATAATTTAATTTAATTTAATATAATAACCATTTCGGAGCAACGGAAGTAGGCGGATGGTGGTATCACAGTTCTGCACTCTACGGCCCAAGTTATAGTGGTTTCACAAGCTCGTTGGAGACCTATGGTGGCCTTCAGCTAACGCAAAAACATGAAAGGCCCCTCTCTAGAGCCAGTGTTTGGTTTGTCCGTTCTGGGCTACTGTAGAAACACGCACTCCATTAAGATGCCCTGCTCACTGTGTAGATATGTAGGGCTTATTCTAAGCTAACAAAACACAACTATTCTTAGTTTCAGGTGATTATACACCAATGAAAACATAGTTATCAATATTATATTCCATTTCTGCTAAAAGATTCCTCAAAAAGCTCCACACGGGCCCTTTAAATTTCCCTCTATTACAGTAATATTTTACTACAGGGTAAACCTTCCATTGACCTTAATTCAACATTTCTCTCACAAGTTCTTCCATATATTTTTGGAATAATATCTGTGAACAGAGTCCAAAGAAAGATTATGACAAATTAGAAGAGAGAGTATATATTCTGTAGGAGAGGGGAAATGAGGAAACACAGCAGCAACAATTACTTAAGAGGCACAATTAAGGCATGAGTACAGCAAAGACCACTACCACAATGGACGCCTCAGCAGATATACCCTTGAAACATTCCTTCACTTCAAACACATAACTTGTGCCTCTCATAGAAAGAGAAAAAAAAGCTCTGAGAGAAGAAAGAGATGGTAAAAAAAACAAAAACAAATCAGAAGAAACTGGAAATGAGTCCAACTCATGCATAACTTCAAACACTCCATCTTCAAAGTTGCATAACATTAAAAAAAACAAGCCCACTCTGAGTCCTCGACATCAAAAACCAGCCAGCATCGAGGGGACACTGTCGAGCCTGCTGAGCCATGCCCTCGCTCTGAGGCACAACATGCACCCACCCTCCTCTTCATCTTCATCTTCATCCTTTGTCGTCCCCTGCTCTTGTCCTCCGGGTATTTGTTATCGTAGAGGAATACAGCATTATGGGTAAGAGGAGGGCCAGGTGGTAATGCACATAATGACTTCCCGCCCCAAGAGCAAGCAGACAGAACGCAGGGATCCTCTGAATTATTCCCACCAGACCAACTCTAAGGTCACATGGGATACATCTGTTTGTGTGTAAAAACCTATAATGTCAATGATGAAGAGTGTAAAGCAGTGATTCCAGACCTTTTGTTCGGTCTGACGTACCCCAACGGGTACTCACAATCGGGTACGCCTTCTTTGTGTGCCATGTGTTCATTTGAACTGATTTCTTCTAAGCATGCTGTATACTGTAAGTATACATATATGCATACCCTATACATAACCACCCACTGCATAAATAAATAATCACATTTATTATTTATTCCAGCCCGTTTTGCACAATTGTATTGTTCTCGGTTACATCAACAGTTTGACTTGTATATGGAGAATGTATGTATGTACATAATAGTGTTTATGCTTGTTGTATGTTATATAGTTGGTTATATGTCAGCTTTGTTGACCTTGTATACTGAGGGTGACTGAAAGCCAGAGTCAAAATCTTAATATATGTAGGCCTACACATACATGGCCAATAAAGCTTATTCTGTTTACCATTACTTCTACTATTTCAAGTATTTATGCATTAGTCTGAGCTAACATTTAGACTGCTCTGCTAGCTTGCTGACTAGTTTTCATGCATTGTCAATTGTTATGTTTACTGTTCAGGCGTTACAGTTCGCTCAATAGGTGAATACATTTAAAAAAAATGAAATTGTAATTTCAGTTTTTTTTTATAAGTTGAGCTACTCTACTCTCTTTCCAACTACCCTCGATCAACTGCAGATGTACCTCTTTGCAAAACGCTGGGTCCAAACACCATATCATGAGTGTGGGTGAAAGATTCGTTCGTAAAAGATCTCAGCTTAAATTTGCGATTCAGGGCAACAAAGTTTCTCTGAACAGGAGTAGAAAAAAAACATTAGTACACAGCACTGGGAAGCTATAGGATCAGGTGTGATGTGATGACAACCAGATTGCAATCAGCAGGAACAAAGTGTGATCAGGTTTTCATCGAGAAAAGACAAATGTATAGAAGGCAACGTGAGTAAAAAACACAGCCGAGGTGTAAAAACATATCGGTGTCTTAAAGTCTTCACTTGGCTTTTCCCCTTCTTTGTCACTTTCAAATGCTCCTGACAAATTCTCCAATATACTGATAAACACATACAAAAATCCCTCCCACACGTTTAAACAGAAAAAAGCTCTTCAGAAGCACACCTTTCCTCCCACATATGTTGACATACGCTCATGAACAAACTGGTAATGTTCCATCAAAGCTTATAGCGCCCATTAAAACTCAGAGACAAACATGGAACCGCGCTTGTGGTTGACGCCCACACACTCTTGAATGGCGTGCCTTTCCATCACTACAATTGCTGGTGACAGTCATGTACCCCACTCAATTACACCTGGCTAATTGTTGAGATGCCACATTAGCATAGAGACTCACAAAGACACATACAAAAAATATATACATATTTATATATATATATATATATAAGATAAGATAAGATAAGATAATCCTTTATTAGTCCCGCAGCGGGGAAATTTGCAATATATATATATATATATATATATACATACATTATTTTTGAGAAAACATATAGTATTGCAGTTGTGCATAAGCATACAACTCCCTCATAATCAGATAAAGGATTATTTAAGCATTTGCTCTCACCATGCTGTATAAACCGATGGAGATACAGTAGATCTTCTCTCTTTTTCTATCTCAAACAAACACACACACACACACACACACACACACACACACACACATTTCGTGCACAGTACACGGCACACACTTTGCCTGAAGGATTTTAATTTGAGATGCAGACTCCAGTGTCATAGTGAATGATATTAAAAGTCATATCATGAATAAATCAGGAGACAGAGGACTCACCTCAGCAATGTGACAGATAAGCAAAGAGAAAACAGCACACAGGAGGAGACAGAGTGAGGGAGAGAGGGGAAAAGGTTCAGGACTGACGGAGGAAAGGGCGATAAATAAAGACACTTGCATTTTAACAATACAGACTGCGGCGCTGTTTGATGTAGGCCATTAGTTTATGGCACTTCTTAACAAGGCCGTAATTACTTTACTGCTAAATCCACAACATACCTTCATCCGTCATCTGATCACTCAACAATGTGATTTTATGGTGGTTTCCACACAGCAGACATGTTCACAATGAAAGCCCTCATTTGTAACAAATCACTCAACCGTAACAGCAATTGAAATTGACAATTTGTCAATTCGGCGTGTAGTTTGTGACAGAAGACGGAATATCACAGCAGGTGTGTGGTGCATCCAAAATTTCAGAAAGGGCAGAAAATTCATTAAAACCTGTCAAAAATTCAAATCAAGAGGGAAGACAGAGACGTGTTGGTTTAGGGCGTGGCTGGACAGGATTCTAGTTTTTCGGGACTGGAAAGCACATAATCAGTGAACTTATTTCTGAAATATGTGAAAGCTGAATAGTGAAGTGACACAGTGGTGAGGGGGGTCTTCAGTCTACAACCAAAAGTAAACAGCTGACGTGAAAACACATTTTCACTCACGTCAAATATTAATGCTTAATCAGTGGCCCTAAGCTACAAACTACGACACTCTAGGTAAAGTTGTTACTTAAATCGTCTACTTTAATTTTCCCACGGGACACAGACTTTGGCCTCGTTGACGAAAGTCCTGTGTTTGTTTGACCCATCCACCTCAGCTCCCAAGTAATATCCAATACACAATAACTGCAGTGTAAAACATAAGAAAATAAACTTCAAGCACAAAACTATGTAAGCATTGTATGGCCTGTGTCGAAAACTGGATTATTTAAAATAGAAGTTTAAAAGTTCTGATTAGAGGTTTAGAAGTTCTGTCAGAGCAGTTTTTGTGGAGTCCTGTGTAGATACGAGTATATGGTTAATGAGTGTATTACATTGTACTTATATAGCACCTCCCTAGTCTTCTAACCACTCATACATTCACACACACATACATTGATGACAGTGGCTGCATAAAAGGTGCAAAATCTGCTCCTACACACACCAATGGCACAGTCTTCAGGAGCAATTTGGGTTTCAATATGTTGTTTAAAGACACTACAACATGTGGACTGGAGCCATGGATTGAACTGCCGATCTTCCAATTGTTGGACAACACGTCTCTATGTCCTGAGCCACAGCTGGAGGATGAGACTATAGCATGTCTGACTTTCATGCAGGTGCAGATGCCCTATCACAACCCTGCAATTAACATTCACCATTAATCTTTCTATTCTTAACCAAGTGCTCTATGGTCCAAGGGTAACAAGACCTTAATATTCACCCGCCAAAAACACAGTCCCTTACCTTAACCATGCGATAAAGATTTTAGATATTATAAAAAGCATGATTTCCCCCCAAACAATTAACAAGAGATAAAGAAAACAAAAAGATCGTTGATGGATATAACCAAGGTTTTTGCAGAATTGTCTAATATCATTATTCTTCTGTCTGGCGAAACGGTTTGTCTGAAGTCTTTTCTTGAATGAGTCTAAACAAGGACACACAGAGTCATAGACAGGAAGCACCAATCATACTTTACATGGAACTCCTGAGGTCAGATTTGCTGTATAAATGATGCATGCACCACTTACCAAACAGTATTTATCAAAACAGTGATTCAGCCACAGAAGAATTTACGGTAACCTTTTAACACCCTTCTATGATTTTATTACAGTAACTATGTTTACCTGTGGTCTCGCAGATTGCACAACACTCACTGAATCATCAAGTTGACTACGACAACTACAGACGACGTCCTGTATTATCCTCTATGTAAAATCAACAGGGTGCCATTGCTCACAGTGTGTAATATCTACACCGTACCAGAGAACACAAAGGCTGCTTTGATGGTATTAGTGTGTACTCCCAATGACTGAAATAGACATGTAGCGGCGTACAATGCTTGCAGGGCTTAATTCGAGGAATGTGAAGGCCTATTCCTGCTTTTGTGAGACTTATTTTGCATGAAAAAGAAAAAGAAACACTTCTGGTCATTAGTACTTAACTTTTAAAAACATGCCCGCCCAAGACATCTTGAAACACCTCAATATAATCTTTATGCCCACTTCAGGCAATCAAATCCAGCTTAATTGAGCTAAACCACCTAGCCTGGCATCACCATACTGTACTGAACTGTATCAGCTCTTACTATGAAGAGCATGAACAATATTAAGTGATTTCATACAAAGGAAAAAATATGAAAAAAGAGAAATGTTGGAGGTGCAGAAAATATGCTATATTTTTTCCTTGTTCCTACTGTATAATGGTCATTTAACAAATGTTTGTCTTTGTCAACACATGCGATGTAGTGGGCTGTTAGATGCACCCACTCACAAACAGGTTAGGAGGGGTCGATGTGTGTGTGTGTGTGTGTGTGTGTGTGTGTGTGTGTGTGTGTGTGTGTGTGTGTGTGTGTGTGTGTGTGTGTGTGTGTGTGTGTGTGTGTGTGTGTGTGTGTGTGTGTGTGAGTGAAAGAGAGCGAGTCGTCAGGTTCATGGGTTGCTTCTCATCAAAAAACTCACAAAGGAAATCACAGATAAATTCAGTTTGGATCCCAATATTTAAGGAATGAATTACATACATAAAAAGCTTTCAAATATATTTTAATTACATAACAAATGTTACAAAGGAGAGTGTGCAAAGAGTTGTTAAAAGTATAGTTGTGCTTTTTGGGGGAATAAGCTCATTTGCATTATTTCAAGAGTATCATGGGAAGATCAACACCGCACCCATGTCTGCATGTTAAGTCCAGAGCTGGGAGGTTATAAGCCTACCTTGGCATACAAAACACTGAATGTAGGGAGAAAGCGCTAATTAGCTTTGTCCGGATTTAGAGACAGTCTCACTGCTAAGCTAGGCTAAACACTTCAGGACAAAAGTTTTTTTTGGCAGGAAAAAAATCCGGTGAAGTGAACATTTCTGTCTAGATACTTTTGTTTAGTCATGGTTTCTAACTATTTCTTTTTTGGCCACTTTTGGAGCAGGGAAATAAAGCTGTAAAGAAGAATTTACATTGTGTGCTGTGGCAGATGTGTTTGCAAAAACCTTTATGCTCTGTTTTTGCGTCCAACAACTCCAGAGAAAAAATATCTTGCTCTTATGCTGCTAAATGTGTCTGTCTGCGGTTTGGTGCTGGGGAGGTAAAGTTTACAGTGGGGAGGTATAACTTTTCATTGAAAACAGCTGCCTGCCTTAAACTAGGTTGACGACAGCGCCAAAACGATTACCTGAAAGATGGAAAAAAAAAAAAGTCCCATAAGGAAGCCGCAGAGTCAGGCCATACCTCTCTGTAGGGTTAATATTATGAGTGACACCTCTCACTCTGCACACATTCATCTGAGATTTTTATTGTGGGAAATATTGATTAGTGCAGCTTTAAGTTTGAATTAGAATGACACTTTTTGGAGTGAGCAACACTGTTTTTATCGACAACCAGGTTGATGGAGTTTCTTTCCAGACCACAGCTTCATAAAAGAAAAGTCTATAAACCTGTCACCAAATATTTTTGGCTAAATGTCTTTATTTCACTACACAAATTATCCATTTGTCTCCCATGAATAGGTGAGAGGGCTAACATTGCCTCAGGGAGTCGCAACCTCAGGAAGAATTGAGTCCAATGATGCTCTTAATATCCCCCCCCCCCCCCCCCCATGAGACCCACCCACCCAGAGCCATTCATGGGGGTCAGGAGGACAAATGAACAGAGAGAACAAAGTGAAAATCAGCCTGCTTATATCTGTGGGTGGGAGGCTGAATGCAATCTGCTGCTCTGCCAAGAAGAGGGTCCACCACCTCAACTGGTGTATGTGTGTGTGTGTGTGTGTGTGTGTGTGTGTGTGTGTGTGTGTGTGTGTGTGTTCACATACGTGTACATGAATATGCATGTGTATGTGTGCGTCTGTGCTGCGGTTGCCTCTGAGGGGAGACTGTGGTGCTGTCGGCAGGTTAATCCAGCCCTCAGGCTAAGCATCAAAATTTCAGATCAGAGAATCAATAATTCAGACAGCAGCTTGTCAGGATCTATCACAGAACACAGACTGAGAGGCAGCAAAGGCACAGAGGTGATTTACAGCCTCATACAACTCACACACACATACAAATAAAAAGTGGACGCAGACTCACTGCGTAATTGCGCGCTCAAATCACAGCCAAGGATACAAGAACGCCACGCTCAAAAGCAAGGAAACATGCGCATACATAAATTCAGGATCACACAAAAGCCACACCTTGACTTCAAACCCGAGAGATATTACAATATGTGTTGGGAAAACACTGATTGATGGTCGGAATCACTTTTTGATTCCCAAACTACACTCATTCCTGACTACGGCGCGTAGCAGATGCACTGCTGTGCTTAAGATCCACCAGCTAGCCCTCGCAGCATACACCACCCCATTAATATGGCCGTTGCACTGTTGTAAATCCCCTGGAAATCAGAGAAACACAGCAACAAACCATGTCTGTTTAGTGTGCATTGTGGGGGAGTGAGCTGGTAGGGGGTAAGAGAAATTGAGGGATATTTTAGCGCGTGGGTGTGTAATGGCTATCAGAGGTGACTTTCAGTGGGATCAACTGAAAACACTCGCACACAAACACACAAACAAGCTTTTTTTTTTTTTTTTTTTGCTTGCACAGACAGAACATTAGCTTTTACAGATATCAAATGATCATGCAGTCGCAACTAGCTGCTCTGTGGGTGTATGTGTGTGTGTGTGTGTGTGTGTGTGTGTGTGTGTGTGTGTGTGTGTGTGTGTGTGTGTGTGTGTGTGTGTGTGTGTGTCAGGGAGTGTGTTTGTGTGTTTCTGCATGAGGCAGCCATGAAGTGAAAGTGCTGACGCTCGGAGACATTTTCTTGGAGCTGAGTGAGCCCCTGCAGGCCTGCTAACCTTGAGTTTCATGCCATGTGTGAACCAGGGGCTGGCAGTCGACGTAAAGTGTGTGTGTGTGTGTGTGTGTGTGTGTGTGTGTGTGTGTGTGTGTGTGTGTGTGTGTGTGTGTGTGTGTGTGTGTGTGTGTGTGTGTCTAACGTGAAACAATTCGGCAGCTCCTCTTACACCCACAGGTTGCACTACCTTGTCACCTTGTACCAAAGGCTATTTGGGGCTTGATTCTGACACCAAACTACGGGTGTACTGTAATTCCCATATTCTTTTATAAAATCCCCCTTTTGTCTTCAGTTTCATTTACTCACCAAATCTCTTAAAACATCAAACATCTTACCGTCCATCTGGCAAAATCCAGAGGAGAGAAGCTCTTTCTCAAATCTTTGCTTCTTTCTTCTCAATACTGTACAGTTTAATTACGTGCTTCACTCTGAGAACACAAAATTACTCTTTGAATGAACTGCTCATAATTTGATGTGGAAGAACTTGACTGGCCTCTGGGATGAACTGTATCACCCAACATCAGTGTCTGACCTCTCTAATGCTCTTGTGGCTGAATGGGAGCAAAACCCTGCAGCCAGGTAACAACATCTGGTGGGGAAAAAAGCCTAAAACCAGAAGACTGGAGGTCGTTAAAGCATCAGATTAGTGACTGAGTTTCGGAATGACATTGAACACTCACAAAAAGGTGAAGACTTTAGATTTCCAAATAGTTTGTTGGGATTCCCACATACTTTAGGCTGACTTTTAGTGTAGTTTTGCCATCATTTATTGTTGGTTTGAAGAACTTTGACTTCATTGTGACTCATCATGAAGTGAGTTAGAGAGAGATAAAGTGAGCGGAGAGAGAGAGAGAGAGAGAGAGAGACCAATCTGACCTCAAGAGGAGAGGCAGATAAAGAGATAAAAAGGATAAAGAGGGATGAGAGACGAGATGGAGGATGCAAGAGAGGAAAAGGAAGGAACAGCCAGCTTGCTTCCTGTGATCATCTATATTTCACAGCACTTTCAATTAGTACCAGTGTGGCTGCGGAACGACCGAGTGAGATAAAGAGAGAGAGGATTGCTCCAGGTCACTGTGGCCTGGTAATGGCCTCTCTCTCTCTCTCTCTCTCTCTCTCTCTCTCTCTCTCTTTAAAGGTGTTTGCAAACATAAAGTCTGTTTGCTTTGGCCTGAAGCGGGGCATAAGCTCTTGGTCTGTCACATCTACATATTTCACGAGGTCTTACACAAAAATGTCAGGCACGCTGTAATTTATCAAGAGACGCCACATGGATGAAGTCTTTATGATCACTGGTTGGAGAAATTGGGAGAAGGACCTGTTTTCTGGGGGGGAGGTGTTTCAATCTACAACTTTTTCCTCCAGCTTGCAAGAAGAGGTCAAGTTCAAAGTACAAACAAACACAATTCTCTGAAAATTACATTGAGACGTGGTATTAAATTAATTTTGAATAACTTTGAAAACTGTTTTGAGCTGATAGTAGAAATAATTTATGCCCCGAGATCGTCTGATGCACGTTTATTGGTACATTTGCAAATTTTACAATTGAATTTCCAAAGTTGAGCACATTGAAATCCATTTAGTGTAAAGCTGGGGAAATTGTTTTTTAATTTTGGGCAATTTGCTGTCTTGCCGAGAGTAAGATGAGAAGAAAATCATGGCTATTATAAAGCTGCAGACAGGAGGAGATTCTGCTGTGTTCACACTGAGAGCAGAGCAACAAAAAGGCCAAGCGTGGTCGGCTACACTGTTGCAGAGTTGCAGTTGAAGTGTTGCTCAGGCGCACGTTGATGTAGTTATATCGGTAAATAGCCCTGTGATCTGGCCGATGGCATTTATTTGGAAGGAATGGTACGGAGTTAAAGAAAAACGTATGAATGATTGACGCTTTGTACAACTAATGCTCCAACGGAACAGATGATTCGATGCTTAGCTGTAAGATGCATGCAGCTGCTTCATTAAAATCTGATTTAATTAATTGTGTGGGCAACTTTTGGGGAATCACAAGAGACCGTTAACACATCACTGCCATATTCTCAACATTTGAAGTTGGTCGATAATTCTACCTCTGGCATCTTTCTCATTACATTGTCACTTTATCCATTAATACCAAAATGGTGATTAGAACACCTTTAAAAAAACACTATCGCTTGTAAATGTGTGAGATATTGTACAGCGCTCTCTGTAGTCTGTCAGATCAGTCACACCAAGCACACTTAAACCTCCATCTCGCCAAGGCCTGTGTCAGATGTGTGTGATTACTGTGTGCTTATGGACAAAAGTTGAACCCCTCTGGAGTCGGAAACAACTGGTCTCAAACAACTAAATACAGAGGAGCCTGTCAGCCAAATGGGAGGCTTGTTGTCAGAGCAGATCAGAGGTAGTGAGGCAGTGCAGATGCTACCTCCGATGACCCGTCTGTGGCAGCGGCTACTGGGTCTGAGTCCTCAGCCGGGTACCACTGAGATCCAAGCGTCAGCATTGGCTTCACTGTTACCACTCACTACGGTGACAGGACTCACAATCAGAGGAATCCACAGAAGGAAAAAGTCGTTACAGAAATAAACTCATGACGTTTCACAAATCTGAGGTGACCTCAAGGTAATAAGAAGTTGAAACATTTGTTCCTGTGTAGATGGTTCCTCAAGAGAGACCAACCAGAGAGAACATCTCATAGTTTGAGATGGACAGCATGCTGGATGTTGTGTCAATTAAGACAGAGCTAGTTGAATGAATGGCCTTGGTTTTACAATTAATCATTGGCTTTCTTTTGGCTTTTGACTTTTCAAAATGAAATCAGCAAATCTCTGTTTTTATATTTGCTTATAACAAAACAGGTCATAATCTTAATATATAAACTATGATACAAAAAACTGTGTGGAAACCTTACTTTAAGGGCAAGCAAGCTTTATTTTATCCAATGTTTTATCTTACTGAGGGACTCTACTATTTTTTTTCTTTGTTTTTATTCACCCTTAACTAATGTATTTTCCCCTTGCTGTCTCTTGGTAAGCGGTAAATGCTGAAAACAATAATACGTAATCAAAGTTAAGAAGAGAGATATGCTGCCTTCAAATGGAACTTGTGAGTTTTTGCTTAGAATATGGGAAGTGAAGCATACTTAGAAGTAACACTCATGAGAACAGTGCTGCTAGATGTCTGACAACAAAAATATATTTCATGTTACTGCTTCTTATTATTTTTAAGAGTCTACAGCAATGCTAGCAGCTCTTTGTTAAGAAAACCAGTACTATTGGACAAATTGAGACTGGATGAAAGGACAGGGATCATAAAAGTCAGTAGATTCATCCTCCGGGGACCATGAATATCTATACCGAATGTCATGTCCGTAGATCCAATAGTTGTCAAGACATTTCATTAAAAAACAAAGTGTCAACATCATAGCGTCGCCATAGGAAAAGGCAGGGGGTCTCCAAAGTCAGTGCAATACATCATCTGTGGAAAATTACTCTCTATACCAAATTAGAAATACATCCAATAGAGATGTTTCAGTCTGGGCCAAAGAATTGAAATCCATAGAGCAACAGCGCTTGTATGGCTAAAAATAGTGAAAGATTTTATGTTTTCTGCACTTTAATGCTACTTGAAGGAACAAGAGTAGATGACAAACACAACTATGTGTTCTGTCATTTAAAAAAAAATATCAGTGTATATCGCAACCGTCAGAACATTTCCAGTAACCAAGCCCTGAACAGAGGGACATTCATTTAAACTGGGACCATGAGCTCATTCAATGGCACCAGTAGGGACATTAAACATGTGACTGAAGACGCCAAATGAACAAATATGCACATTGAGAGAAACCTCTGAGAGCTCTTGGGCCTCCTTGGCACACGGCTGGAAACCACTGGAGTACACAGTGTACTGGTTGCACTGGGGAATAGGGGTGAATTAAGGGTGCACGTGAGGAAAGACCAATCCAGCAGCTGTTATCTGGCACCACCTGCTTCTCCAGGGAGCCGAGACCTACAGAGAAGGCTACGCCAGCCCTGAGGCGTAACCCCGGGCGATGTATGTCAGCCATATGCCCGGCCTGCATGCAGGAACCAGTGCGGTTGGGGAAAGAATGACTCCAGTGTTGGCGTAGAGACAGAGAGACACTGTCATGTAATGTGCACTCTGGTTTGAAGCAAGCCTAGATCAAACCCCGGCCACGCAGGACGAGGGGCTCAATCTCGCCCCCTTCAGCACTGGACCGGATCCGTTTTGATGTCAAACATCTCGCCGTTTTTGATAAAAGTAGAGCCACAGGACACAGAGCAGAAGACGTTACTGAGGGGGAATGACGAGGAGTGACGCGTCAGGAAATTAATTAACGTGGGGAAAAAAGGAGTGAAGCACCTGCCTCTGGGCATGCCGAGCAGAGCAGCCGTCTGAATGAATGAAGCTCTGTTCGGCTCTCTTTGACCGGCCAGCCAACCCGCGGCGGTTAGCAGCATATGAAAGTGTAATGAGATGTCTATCGCCTGGCTCAACATCACTCCCCTACGTTTCAAGCTAGCCAAGGCCTGGATGGCAGGGCTGTGATATGATAGCGGCTGGCTGACACCTCGGGAATTGCCCCTCTTTCAAAAAAAATAAGAGAGCAGAGTCTGGAGGCGGACAGTGTTTTGGAGGGAGATGATTCCTCTGATAGATGCAATATACCTGCCATCCAATCTAACAGTCCTTCTGCTCTCTCCGTCTGCCTCTCAGGCTCCGTCTAATACTGCAGGTTTCCTCACACACATCCAGTTTCATTCATGTTGGGATGGAGAACAATCAGCATTCATTTTTATGGTATGTTCGAGTTATGTCAAATCAGTTTACTAAACACGCACACACACTGTGTCAAACACACTGCGAATTATGAGACTGAAAAGAAAAAAAAAAACTGTGATTTTTTGTTTGTCATCATCTTTGGTGATAAGTGCTTGTTGAGGTTGTTTTTCCACTGTATTATCCAGAGATAATAATATCACACAGTATGAGCTTTACCAACTATGAAGTGTTGAAGGCTTACCATGACACATCGATGTGTCATGGTAAAAGGGACGCTTGTGGCAACAGCTCTGATAGACCAACTGTTCACTACCTGCTCAGCACCAAACAGTAGACATAGTGAGATACCATAGCGTCTGCACATAGCGGACCATTTAGCAAAAGAGAGTTGATTTCTCCTCAGTAGTTGGTGGTGATCATAACAGAGCTAAAACTGGAATGAATACTGGACTTGCATTGCAGATCTTTTGCTATTGCTTTTTTTTTGCCATTAAAGCTGTTCAAGGCTGGAATTTTTATATGTAGAGGCAGAGAATATATTTACATTATTTAATTGCCTCTGTATATTTGTTATTGTTCTTGTTGGAGACTTCCGTTCAACACTGGATTCAAATTGCGTTTCCTCACACACAAGAGATTCAGAGGAAACATACATACAGTCACAAGTTCAGTTTATATGTGTGTTCGGAGAGAATGCTGCTAGTGATCAATTTCTATCAAAATAGACAACTAGACTGCACATTTCCTGCAAACAGTATCAACTGTACAGACTTTAGCTTAAGTTAGCTAGTAATTATAGCACCAACTGTGTTTGTGGTCGACTGAAATCAGAACTCAGCGTCTCATCTCTGTATGTTTATGAAGTAGATCCATGAAGCTTTAGGATATGTGCAATTTTTTCCACTAATGTTGAATATTTTAAAGTCTGCCTCTTTTTGCACTTCTCTCCCTTGACTTTGTGTACAATTGCAACATATGTATAAAATCCATCTACGATATTTCTATATTGTATTATTTAGCCTTCATTTTTATGGTGCATTAATTCAGCTTTCAGCACAATTTACTTGATAGTTCTTCTGTAGCAGCTGTGTTTGCCGCCCTTAGATTTGAATACACATTGCATTTTTTTAACAGGACTGAGAGACCTTTTTTTTTTTTTTTTCAAACATTTCCATTACCTGTAAACACAGATGTCACCAAATAATCTACAGCTCTCACTGGCTACAGGTTACATTACAGCTCCATCGAATCAGTTAGTAAAAAGAGAGTAGAGCTTTAAGAACACATGGGAGATCAAATGGATTTACACCTGAGTATACTTGGATCTCAAAGATCTGAGATTTAAAATCACTTTAAAGTTTGATCATGCACCACCATCAAAATCTGTGCTGTGATGGTAGTTGCGAGAGGTGATGATGTCACTCTTGTTTGCCCAGTTTGATCTTCACTCCTCTCCGCTAACACTTCTCTCCCTTGCAGCTTTTCCATCATCTGATATGGTGTTTCATTGATCTGTTTTCCCTTTTGCTTGTTTTGGCATCTCAACATGGAGTCAACAAGAAAAAAAAAAAGTCCCACAGGCTGAAGTGGGATCGCAGAGTTCAGACTGTGTTACGGACCAAGAAATTATATACACGCAATTAACCAACATGCAGTTTCACAACAAAGCAGTGAAACAAAAAAGACAACCAGCAATGTGATGGTGGAGAGCTGGTTTCTTGAAAGTGCAGACATTTTTCAATTAATTGCATGCTTTTTAAATGCAGTACCCCTAGAGAAGTGACGGCAGGAGTACGATTATTATTAAGTAAAAGAAGCAATATCACATTGCAAAGTATAAAAGTACCCACTATGCAGAATGGTCTTTTTTAGAGGTTTATGTTATTATATATTCTATTATTGGATCATCATTATTGCATTAAGGTTTAAGTAGCTTTTTTTATTATTGCTGATTATCCAGATTTATGGGCTTTTTCATCTATAACAGTGATGATGATATGCTAATTAGTAATGTTACCGTCTTAGGAGTCGCAAGGTTAGATCCAAACGCAGATGAGGAGGCAGCAGAACATCAATGATCTACTCTTGAAAATGAAACTGGAGGTATATGAAAGCCCTTCTAGCAACTGTTGTTGCAAACCAGCATCGGCTATGAACACTACGATACTTCCATTGGATGTTTTCAGTCAACAACTATTGAAAAGATCTTTAATAGGAGACCATAAGCAAGTGCTTTCTATTTGAAAACGTTCGATTGTATATCTGACGCTATCTATTTGAGCAGATCCCCAAAATTCTGTCAGGCCGAATGCAACCAAACAGCCAAAGAGCAGACATCCTTCCTTTATTTCTAGCGCCGTCTGCTGAAACCTTCCAACATCGCATCACCAGATACACTGTGCATGTGTCTGACCTCATAGCTCAAGACCGTGCCCCAGCCTTCATTCAATACAGCTTTGATGGATACAAGGATCTTTTTGCAGGAGTAAAACAGTTTAGCCGAGAGAGTGAGAGATGTTAAGAAGAAAAGAGGAGGAAAGAAGAACAGAGTGACCAGGGCTGGATCAAATAAAGAACTGCAGGATAAAAAAGAATATTCCCATGTTATTTATCGGATTACTATTCCTTAAAAAAATCTAATATAATGAGTAAACATTATATTCAACTAAGAGTATTGAAGACCACGTTTACCTGGCATTGTTGGGGACACTTGATTTGCAATTAGAGCAGCCCAAAAATGTCGCCGATTTGTCAGCTAAACCAGTGGTTCTCAACCAGGAGTCAGAGGGGGAATTCCAGGGGTCCCCAGAAAAATGGGGAATAGTTTATTTTCAGTATACAGAGAGTCATAAGATTGACTATTCCGATCACTTCCTCGCCGATATCTCTTCAACTGAAGCTGATAAATATAAAACTCTAGTCTTAATCATATCTAGCAAACAAATATTTTCAGATGGAGGTCCCTGAAGCAAAGTCTTATTGAATGTTGGTCCGTGACCTAATGTGAATCCATTCAGAGGTCCTTGACACAAAACAGGTTGAGAACCACTGAGCTAAATATTCATTCTGAGAACTGCATAATAGGTTTCAAGATTAGTCTTGCTGTTTACAACAATTTCCTACTTTGTTATCTAACATAAAGACAAAAACATCAGTCCATTTTTGCTTCTTTTTAGGTGGCAGGAGAGATTTAGAATTAGTAGTCTTTAAAGTTTGTTGTGTTGCGGTTTCAGAAAAATAGGACGTATGCTGTACAGCAGGATTGGCAATTATCATGTTTTTCCAAAATAACGTACAGACTTTTTGACCATTATTTCAAAAGAAAATAATGAAATGAAACAAATAAAATGAGTGCAAAGCTGCTATAAACGGAAGAATAAAAACATACAACATATGGCGCCGCCACTGTCTGTTTTTCTATGTATATTGTATCCGTCATTATCAAATAATAAATCAAGACTCTAGAAAGAAGGGCTGTGACACTAGGTGAAAAAACAAAATGGCAAGAAACAAAGAACCTGGGCTGGTAGATGTAGTGATCGGGGGGGAGTGAGAACAGGTGTGCAGGAGGTGAGGCGACTGCAGGACTAACGAGGGACAGGTGAAACTAATCAGGGCGGGGCCAGACGATCATAACAGGTGGTAAAACACACAAAGAGAGGAAGTGGGGTGATCTGAAACGAGAGGAGAGGTGAGTAACAAAAGAAAAAAGGAAGCACTAAACATGGACGACATAAATGAAACAAGGAAAAACATCACACAGAGGATTATTACAGTAATATTTCCTCCTGACATGTACCACAGTACTACTATAAAAAGGTCCAATATGTCTGCCTAGTTACATGTTCTTTATTAATCCCTTTTGATATTCTAAAGACCCCCATCAAAATCCTAATTCTTTGCTTTTGAAATAGACAGATGATCTCTGTGGGTAAAGTAAATGTGTTTTGTGAGGATTATGACAATTATCACATGTATGACAACGATGACTGAATACCAATGAGAAGCTGCACACAGCAGGCAGACCAAAAGGTAACAACTGGACAAATGGATGGGGTTTTTTTTCGCAGCAATCTACTGTCAATGATATCCAAATAAAGACAAGCCTCTAAATGTCGTTAGATGAAAACTAGAACAAGAGTTGATGAGCACACCCATGGCTTTGTTTCTTCGGTGAATTAATACAATTAAATAATGAAAAGAAAAAAAGAAAGAAATGAAAAGATTTGTTCTGAAACGCACTAAATGATTACATTTTCAAATTTGATCTGTGAGACAATTTGCATAGTTGGAGGTATTTCTAGTCGCAATAATAGACTCAGGGAGAGCTTTTTCAACAAAGTAATTTTATAAACTGTATTAATATATTAGCTGAGCCAATTATCTTTCAGCTTTTAAAATTTGTTCCTTTTTCTTCTGCTGTGGGATGTCATTTCAGTGTCTGAGTGTCGTTAACCACCCACCTCCAATCCATTCACCTTCATCATAACCAGATGCCCAATGGATCCCTCCAATAAATTCATCAGGAATAAACACTCCAAGTTTGACCTGATATTCATGAATCCCTCGCTATGTTTTGCTCAATTTCTTAGTAAGTACTAAACAGGAGGTAACTGTAACATTACCAGATGTGGCATAGCTTCTACAAAGTTTTTCGGGGGTCAAACAATACATTAAACGGATACATGAAGGTACAATTTATATCATAATATGTGTTCAAGAGTTTGTAATATTCATGTATTTTAAAATGGGAAATTTAATTGGGAGATGTTAATTGACAATTTGTTCTAAACTCGCGTGTTTTTGAAGTATACATGTTTTTTTTTTGTTGAGGAATTTAAAAATCCTCACAGTCAATCCTCACCAGATCTCATGACTTTATTTATTCTTCGGCCTAATGGAGACTCTTTACAGGCTGTAGCGGCCGACTAAGAGTCTCCCTCAGTGTTAACAGGTCCAATATTAGTGAGCTACTGTTACTGATGTCAGCTAATTCATATGATGACCGAAGATCTCCAAGCTGGATTTAATTATTTTGTGACAAATCTCAAAGGAAGAATAACTTTGTGTGGTGCAACTGGTTTAATTCAGTGATGTTTAAATATCCATTTTAAATTATAAAATTATAACAAGACTAAGTTTGTACTTACAAACAGCCCAACCAGCTCCTGATCACATCCATCCAGATGTTTAACTTGGTTTGTCCTTCGATTTTCATCACCACCAATGTCAGGACTCCTTTGGGGGGATATTCATGTACGGATCATGGCGCGCCAACCCCCGTAAAATATCGATGTCACAATGGGGTTTAATTACTCCTCACATATCTCTTCAACTCATGTGCACATTAAAGCTAATTCATTTCTAATAGCTCTTTAAGGTCCTTCTTTCAATTAGTCTCTACTGATTTATAATTCCTTAATTTAACTATTATTTTTAATATTGAGAGCAAGTTGAGTGTAGGAAGGAATGATGATGAGGGACAATGCGATACAAAAAATGATATTCCTACGCTGATACAAGGCATTTGAAGCCCTCTTTGCCTACATGTGTGTTATGCTAATTTCCTTTGTCTTTGTTTACCTGTGGATAAGACCAATAATGTTAATAAAATATGAAATATATTCTCATACCGACTGACCCGGACATATTTTTGTGCATGAAAAATCTGTTTTCAAGTCTTCCCCCTCCCCCACAAAAAGTAACAATCAACTTCCAGATCAATTAGCATTCAGTGTCAAATCTCACACAGTGTGTTCTAAGCCCGAGTTGCATATCATTGAGGGGGATAATTGTTGCCTTGCGGTGGTTTGAAGTTGCTCGCTGACTGACTGGCTGCCACTGATACATACACATACATGAACAGTAATTACTAACAAGCACATAAAGACACATAAAGAGTGAGTGACACTGATAATTAACACACATGCAACGCATGCACTCATCTTTCTTGTGCCTTTCAGAGGGGCCCGTGTACACCCGAGTCAGAATAATCCATCTCCATCATGTCGACACAGCGCTCTGTCTCTGAGATTGTCACACTCACTAATTACTCTTTAAGATAATCAGCCTGTGTGGCTGGAGATGCAGCTCCCCTCCATGGCTCTGTCTTCTTGGGGAATGAGAGGTTTAATCTGTGGCTAGATCAGAGCTACTGGGAGCAGGAGGAGGAGGAGGAGGGATGGGAGGCTGATGGAGGGAGGCGGGTGGAAATAAGAAGGAATTTGGGCATCTTAACAAACTCTTAATTACGTTCTCTATCCTCTGCTGGTGGCAGGCGTAAATGGCGGTCCCCAGGGAGCCTCTGATCCACTTTCTGATCTGCAGAATTCACAGCCGAGCTGCTGATCAAAAAGATGGAGCGGCCTAGATGCTTCAAACACATGGGACCTTTTTCCAGCGTGGGACTCGTAGCTTGTCATTGAGCGGAAGTTTGAATTGTCGAAATTCATGCTGAAAAAAAAGCTCAGCTCCCTTTAAAGACGAGTGAGAAAAAAAAATTGAAATTGAAGAGAAACCGGGAGTGTTCAGTGCTCCATGAATTGATAATGAGCATTCATGCAACGTGCTGAAGGCGTTTGTCCCATATATGAGGCAGAATTCATTGGAGATGACCTCCACCCACATTGTCGTTGTTCTAATACACCAGGCGCAGCTTTGATGTTCGCCATCAGCTGAATTCTCTGGGGAGACTCTGCTTTAATAAACGGCAGCCGTGAGCATACTGCAACGCTCTGCAACGCGCTCGCCAGCAGGAAGTCCCATCAGCCCGTCCCTTTGTCTCTCTGGGAGCTGCATGGGGTCAGGAGGCCACAGAGAATGGATCTCCATCAGAACTGTACAGTATGTTCTCTGACCGCCAGTGTTACACTCTACATCCTCTGTGGACGACAAGTGAATTATGAAGAACAGAAAGAAAATTGTCAATTTTATTGGATTGAACATGGTTGTCTTTAGGCTCATAGAATCCTTCATGCAATGACCATGAAAGACATTTTTGATTAGCTGGCATGTGCCGATTAACCTTGCATTATGGCACACATTAAACAAAGCCATGGAGCAGAGTTTGACCACCATTATAGAATAATGCACAAGGTATATTAAACTGTTAAAGTAACCAAAGTAACAATACCTCTGCTTGAAGCTCACTGAAATTGACCTACAGTAAACATCTGTTTAACAAACCATAAATACCCTTAGAAAATGGTTAATTATTTGATCCCTGCCTACCTTGTTTGGGGGAGGCCATTGCATGAGCCTGGTGGGACGTGTCCTGATGAAGAAGATGAGACAGAGTTCTTCGCCCTCCACCTTGTGCTTTAGTTACATTCCTGTAAACGGCATGACATTTTGGTACTGATTGATGATGTTGGTCCTGAAATGTGATTGGTGAAACATCTGTGTGCGTGGTCAGTAAGAGGAGTTGGTGAAGGTATATCACCTCAATTTCAACGACCTAATACTTTAACTACCATAATGATTATCGTGCAAATGATTGGCAGAATTTGCATTAGTATATGCAAAGCTGTGAATTCTGGATGCGTCAAACAAAGCAGCAATCAACATTATAAGCAATAGCATGAAGCCTTAAATAAATAGGTCATACATAGAACAATTTATGAGCCCGGGGACTAAAGCAAAGTTATTTTGGTTCTAATCGTGGGCACAATACAAATTCCCTGCACCAAGGAACTGTCCTTGAGTATGTTGTTAAGGATGAGCAGGGTGGCCCCATAAAGCCTTTCCTTAAGTGATGGAGGACGAGAAGATATTTTTGCACAATCAAGAGCTGGGTGAATGAAAGCCAGGTGAATCTGGTTTTAGAACGTCACACGGGCGACTGGCTCTTTTTGCAAAACCAAGGTGCGGAACTCTGTGAAAGACTTTTCTGATGTTTTATCCAGACATTGTTGGAAATGGGGGAGAGGGGGTGTTGTCCTCTCTCTTGACACTGATTACCATATCCGTGGTCTTCACTCTATTCTTTGCCACTCACTGTCCCCCTTCAACCACAGAATCCAAGGCCTTCTGAGTCAGGCCTGCGAGAGACCAAATCAGGATCTCCGTGATTGTTAGTTCATTGGCATATTTCACAGGTTATCAGAGGGAGGCCGACAACAAGATGGGAATACAACATTATCTGCCATTAAGTATCAGGTTTATTGTAAAAACTAAATGGGATAGACCTAGTGCATTAATATTACATATTTTTTCTTCTGTTAAACTACAATTATTTTAGAGAGCTCAAAAAACTGTAAATCAAAAATAATTAGCTATTTATCTAAAAAACTACATAATTTGATTGCATGAATTGCATGATCTCAAAAGGGATTAAAAACTAGTCGGAGCAGTTTCCTGAGATTCAGTGGATTTTAGTGTTTTTTTCCTAATATTTAGTGACAGACCCTACACATTATACCGCATCATACACCGGAGCTCGCATATCAGCCTGCAACCTTTGTCAGATCACAAAATCCCATACCCTGTGAAATATGGGGACGTCTGTGAACTAGCTGCAGGAGAACATGGGGTGTTAGGCAGAAAGAGTGCATTAGGATGCCTCTGTTGTAAATATATATGAGGTGAGAGAGAGGGAGAAAGAGAAGGGGTGTAGGTTTTTAAGTTGCTGTCACCGGGCTGTCACCGTGTCTGTCAGAACAGATCCATCACCGCTCTGACATGTCAGGCTTCACATTTGCATGGAGTGCAGCAGGAGCACGTCCTTATTATGCATTCTGTCTCGCACTAACCTTGCTACCAGATGAACTAACTAGCATCCGAGAGGCATATTTTATACAACGGCATGAGCTGGGGATGATGGAGAGCTGTTATTGGTTCCTGACAGTGTGTGTGTGTGTGTGTGTGTGTGTGTGTGTGTGTGTGTGTGTGTGTGTGTGTGTGTGTGTGTGTGTGTGTGTGTGTGTGTGTGTGTGTGTGTGTGTGTGTGTGTGTGTGTGTGTGTGTGTGTGTGTGTGTGTGTATGTGTGCCGGCCGGCCGCCATCTTCCCAGGTGTACAGGGATCGGCCATCTTGTCAGGTGAGCTGTTGCTAACTAACCATGTATTACTTCACTTCCTCTATGCAGGCTTAGGCCACACACACAGCAATAGAGGTGAGGGGGCGACTGTGAAGACACAGCTGTGTGTGTGTGTGTGTGTGTGTGTGTGTGTGTGTGTGTGTGTGTGTGTGTGTGTGTGTGTGTGTGTGTGTGTGTGTGTGTGAATGTCTGTTTTTTGTGTGTGTAGCACAGTATGGCGGTGCAGATGCAAGTCAGTCCCTCAGTGAGGAAGCCTCCGCTGGGACAGACACAGCTGTGGCATGGCATCGGGTTGCTAACGAGCCTTATCACACAGGCGCTAGACTAGGCACACACACACCCAAACACACACACAGGCACCACACACAGACACACACACACGCACACACACACAAACACACACTCAGACAGTCCCAAAACGAAGGTAAAGGGTGATACAGTGGTGTGTTAACCTCTCCATCATACACACCCTGATAAACACACATGTGCACACACACAAACATAAAAAAAGGAACATGAATACCCTAAAAACATAAACATTTTCTACACACACACACACACACACACACACACACACACACACACACACACACACACACACACACACACACACACACACACACACACACACACACACACACACACAGTTATCTTCTATACTCACAAAAATAAGTAAATGCAGCAACATACATGCACAGATGCTTAAATACAGATGCTACACTCCCTTATAAACACACAGACGGACAAACGTGAAAATATACACACACACATTCTCTATAGAAACATATACATAACCACACAGGCCTCAAACACACTTTCATGTACACACACAAACAGATGCAAACACCCCCACACATGCAACTAATGATATATCTTGTAATATATTTCCATACTGATGTTAACTGTATGACTTATGAGCTCTTATGATTACTGTCAATGTGAAAGACCTCGTAACTCCATTGGTGAATTTCATGTTCTTATTTTTTTTAGTTCGGGATCATTTCTATATGTAATAATAAAATCGTTCTCACTCAGTTATTTGCTACGATCTAGGAGCGAGGGCTCATCACTGATAAGAAAGTCAGCCTGTGCAAGAAACATAAGCAGTGAGACGATCAGGTTGTGAACAAACCTTAGGATTAGTAAATTTAATTGGAGGAGAAAAAGAAGGTGTACAGTAAAATCACCAGCCAAACTTTCTGTTTTAAACAGTAATCCCAGTTTGCAGACCGACTACGACCTGAACTTTGACCTGTTGTACAATTCAGACATGCTCACTTTTATTTTTATCTCCTAATAAAGTGGTAATCTGATTAAACTTTTGGTTAGTGTAAAACCTCTTTGATTGGCATACCGATGTGTTTCTTGCCCCTTCATGTTTACAGATTTACAGATTCTGTTCACTATAACTGCTTAAAATGTTCTGATAAACAAGGAACGTGTTTTAAGTCCATTCTTCATATATGTTTACACTTAATTGACCTTATAATGTAATTCTGAATCTCCATATTGTAGTTTATTTATAGCTGTTTCTCTCTACTCTACTATATATGATACCTATCACATGTCTCGGAAGCAGGCACTCTCAGATGTACTTCCTGGGATTTCTACCTTTTTTCCACTGATGAAGGTTTTTTACTGGTTCAAATGTTGGGCCTAATGACAAAGACTGTTGTAATCTGTAAAACCCTAAGAGGGAACTTTTTGATTTGTGATTACGGGCTTCATCAGTAAAATTGAATCGTTGATTTTGGCCTGATAGGTAATAACAAAATTAATAATAATACTTCATATGCAGGAGATACAAGGTTTCCACCTGACAACAGTGCACATGTGATTGTGTATACAACAAAACAGACACAGGAAAACAATCAAAGTTCATATTTGCTTTTGTTTTTATTTATTTATTTTACGGTCACCAGATGAGCAGATACATCATTTTAGAAAAGAAATTGATATTTGCAAAAAAATTATAATACAATTTTCTCAATATAGATTATGTACAGAATGAAATGAAGTCAAACTGAAATAGCATTCTGCCTCTTTGTCATCAAGAAGACGAAGCAGAGAGGGGTCTGAGCAGTCCTCCATAGACCCATCTCCCTAACCAATAAATATAAACTGTATATATTATGTATGCTGCACGCATCCAGGCATGGACAATACCAGGGCATGTTAGTTCTCAACAATATTCCCTTAATCATTTCTTGTACATCACTGTGCTACACACACACACACACACACACACACACACACACACACACACACACACACACACTCGCACACCCACGAGAAGCTTGACACACAAGTGCACACACTCCAGAGAACAAATTACAGTTGGGTTACAACAATGGGCCATCTTAACTCATAAAAAAGAAAGAAGAAAGCTAAAGAAATGTGTATGGAAATACCCGTCATTGTCCTTGATCAGGAGGGAGAAGTGGCTTTCTGGTCAAAGCTCGCTGGAGCTGGCTGAGTAGCACTTGACATTTGGCCTGATTCAAACAGCCAATTCTACAGAAAGCTACCGAGCTGGAAAATCTCTCTCCGTCTCACAGATCCTGCCTACTCATGTAGCTCCCTCCCTCCCGTTCAGTCTCTCTGTATCTATCTACCTTTATTTTCTCTCTCTTGTTCCTATTTTCTCTATCTTGAGTGGGACAGGTGCCAGGACAAGGGTTGGCGAATGCCCCCTTTTGCCTGTTTTACCCTCTGGGAATGAACAAAAAATAAAAATGCACACAAAAGCTTTTATCCATGCTGTATTGAAACAGGACAGACAACTGCACAACCACAGAACGAGCACGAGAAAAGACGACAGCAAAGTAAAGCTATGGTCAGGTTGGGGGCGGGGAAACGCTTGTAATGGGAACGCTTGAAGGTCTTGAAGGACGCTATAAGTAAGCACACCGCTTGCCAGCCGCTTTTACCTTGTTGCTGGGCATTACCTCTCAAAAATCTTCCCTCCTTGTTCTTGGCGGGAGGGAGAATTATGACTTTGTGCCGATGAGCGAATACACGCACTTGCATAAATCATCCATCTTGTTTGGCGGTTAATTACTCTTGTTTACCCTCCGAGTAACCTCGGGATGGGGCGGCGTGATAGGAGGGAGCCTGGGAAGAGGAGATAGCACCAAATAGTAATCTGCTGACGCTGTTCATCAGCGTGCAATACGCAGGAGTAAAAGCACATAGTGGGCTTGAACCTGGGTGTTAGTGAATTAGACAAGGTTGACTGGGGTCTGAGAACGGCAGCTCCATCAACATCCAGGCCTGACCACAGATGCTCGGTAAGCTGTTCTGGGGTCAGCCGGTGAAGGAGCCACGCTGAGAGGCAGCCCGGTGCAGGCCAATCAGAGAGCTCCTCGGGATGTACAGCAGGCTCTGATCGTTGCTTATTTCATTACGGGGAAAGCTACATAAATCCACAAAATGGAGAGGAAGAGGCACGGAGGGAATATTTGCATTTCTCCTTTCCTATCACCCCCCCCCCCTCCAACACCACCCCTTTCAATCCCTCCCCTGTTTAGTGCAGAGTGACTTTAATCATCACTTTCGCCAAAACACATTAAGCCGGTGTGTCCGGAGTTGAGGATGGGGGGGTTGAAAAAAGAGTGGCGCATTAGATTTGCAATAGCGATGCATCACTCTGGCATTACTTTGGAGATTAAAGAAGGGACGTTGCATTCATTTCAGTGGCGTGGCGCTGATGGTTGCCTGATGTATGACTGTCCTCTTGCACTGAACCAAACAGGAAACACGACTGTTAACCAGGCAGAGAAGTCTTACTGACCATGGAGTTGCCTTCCTTTCTATTCCCTCCATCCCTTTATCTGTGATTCCCTCCTTTCCTAAAAACCTCCTTTGTTTTCTTTATACCTCAAAGCCTCCCTGCTTTTAAACCCCATTTCTGAGCGCACCTCTACATTGAAAGATATTTATGCAGCTGTTTGATCATGTTCTCAAGTCAAAAACAACACCTCCTTTGTAGAAGGAGATAATACTGTAAAAGTGGATTGCATACATTAAACTTAAGCCAACACACAACACGACTTTGCCTGGTCTTTGTGTTACTGCATCTGTATGGGTAGGATGGATGTAAAGTGCTTGAGAGCTTAGGACAGGCAGTACGAGATTGGGTGGAGACCATAAAAAAAAAAACACAAAGAAAAAATGAAGGGCATGAACAAGGGGGGCTGTAGGACTGGGCTCATCGGGGGCAGGTTCAATATGGAGACAGGAGGCTTTATAAACAGGGTGTGGGGGGTGTATGGAGTCCCCAGGAAACAAAATGACAATACGTATTTTGTTCTACAGTCTCAGAGAAACAGAATCACAGTCAGTCAGTCCAAGGGTACAGCCCACCAGCAGCCTGGCCCAGTGGGTGAGCTTTCCGGTCATGTGTCTATCCAAACCCCTTGGGCCTGGGTTCACCCTGGCACCCAGCTCTGGTTGCTGTGTGCTGGTGGAGGGCAAACAAACGCCCCCAAGCTCATGCCCATCCCCATGCCCATGCCTTGGGACAGAGAGCCGTCAAAGTTGAAGTCCATGCTCTCCGTGTCCATAAAGTCATTGAGCAGGATCGAGTCCACATCACAGTCCAGGCTATTGTGGACGTTCTCCATCTCCAGGTTTGCAGCCATTCTACTGTGGGAGTTGTGCTGTTGCCCCTGGTAACCAGCGTTCCCCGGCTGGTGGTTGTTGTGGTAGTAGCCGTGCCAGGAGTCGGTGGTGAGCTGATGGTGAGCTCCGGGGTAAGGCTGGTGACGGGGCTGAGGCGCGGACGCCAAGCGGCATGGGTCCTGGGGAACGTCCATGACGCCGGCGGGGTTGGGCGGCAGAGACGGCGATGTTGGGAGGTGTGGTCTGGGCCCATAGTGGTTGGAGGTCTTGAGGCTGTAGGGCTGCAGGATGTCGGTGCTTACCCTTGGTGAGAGGGCCTGGGGGTGAGGCCCAGTGTGCATAGGGTTGTGGGGGTTGTGGTTGTGCATGTGACTCTGGCTGGAGCGAGGGTTGTGATCATGGCTGGCGTTTACTTTGTTACTGTGACTGTGCTCGTGACTTGAACCATAGTCATGGGCAGGTAGGGGCTTGTGGCTGTAGTCGAGGCTGGCTTGGTGTTTGTGACCCTGATTGTGGTTCTGATGGTGTGTTGTGTTCTGGTCATGGACTGAGCCATGGCCATTGTGTAGACTGGGATTGTGAGTATGCTCCTGGCTGGGATTGGGGTTGTGATTGTGGCTGCGATTCTGATTGTGGCTGTGAATGCTGTTGGTCCCCTGTGTCATTAGTGTGTGTGTTTCTCGCCCCTGGCCCAGCACTGTCTCTTTGTTGCAGTACGGAGGTCCGCCGGTAAGCAGACTCTGCAGGGCGTTGTTCTCTGAGTAGCCCCTCATTGGGCGCTGGAAGCTGACTGGCTTGTTCTCCTGGATGGTCTCCATGAGGGTGTGATGCCGGAGCATGCCCATGGAAGGCTGTCCGTACATGGGTCCACAGTAGGAACCCTCTGCCTTGGGCGCAGGCACGTAGGGATAACCGTTGCATTTGATTTGCTGTGGCTGGGGGTAGCCACTCTCATCTAGACTGATAGCCCCTGTCAAGTCAGTCAGCTGGGGCAGCTCCACAGTCGGACAGTGGCCCCCAGTGCCAAGGGCTGGGGAGCGGGTGCTGGAGGGGCTGGGGTACAGTCGAGGGGAGGCTGAACAGGACAGTCCACCCTCCTCCGGTTCGTCAGCCTCGGCCTCAGCAAGGATCGGAGACAGGCAGCCACTCAGCGTGGAGGCAGAGGAGGAGGTGCGGGAATGGAGATCCGTCCAGGTGTCATACTCCTCACCCACCATGCCCACACCTCCTTTCCCTGCTGGACTGCCATGCTCTGGGGAGCCTTGCATTGCGGGTCCGACCCTCTGGCCTTGTCCCCGTCCGAGGCCCATGGCCCCGGCTCTCTTTCGGCTAATGCGACCCTTGGTCTTCAGGTAGCGGTTGCCGTTGTCTATAGAGGCGGCCCGTCGTCTGGGTCCTTTCCCCATCTTCCCTCCTTCTGGGTTCAGCATCCACCACGAACTCTTCCCCGTCCCTTCATTTTGCACCCGGATGAAGCGACTGTGCAGGGACAGATTGTGTCTGATTGAATTCTGGGACAAGAGAGAAAGATGGGAAGGAGATGATGGAGAGAGAGGAAGAGGCAGAGAAGGGAGAGAGAGAGAGAGAGATAAACATTAACACCCAAGGGAACATTTAGGGTTAAATAATCATTTCTTGAGAACACAAAGTAATTTCAAATTATGGCCAAACTATCAAGGCTGCACGGTGAGCGAGGAAAAAGATGGATAAAGAAAGAGAGGGAGATGGAGGGGAGAGCAAAGAGGGCAGGGAGAGTGAAGGACCAATCGATACCTCCCTGACCAGCCTCTCCTCTCCACACGCGCTCACTGAGTCATAATATGGACATGGGTGCAGCCTCCACATCAAACCATCACCAAGGTTACAGAAATGAATCACGCGAGGCAACCCAATCACAGACAGCCCATATCGATTGAAGGGCCTCCAAATATGAGAGCCTGAGATCCAGCCAGAGACAGAGAGGGATGCAGGGAGAGAAGGAAGGAGAAGGGAGGGATGGGGGGGGGGGAAGGCGTGATTTGGCATCAGCCGATCTGGAAGCGTACCAGAGCGAAAAAAGAATACGTAGGAATGGAATAAGATAGAGGGGAAGTGAAAGGGGGGGGGGTGTTGGAGGAGGAGAGGGACATGCTCATTTAACCTCTTTTAAAATCACGGCACAATTAACATGACCGTAGGCAACGACGGCAGATATCGTTATGATGAAGTCTTCTTGTGAATAGCTTTGAAGACGGACGGATGTGCCGGTTGTGGGTGGGTGTGTAGGGTGGGGGGGGGGGGGGGGGAGATAAGCCTCTCCAGACCCCTGTTTAAGTATCTGAGTGACGGCTGTATAGTTAATCCAGGGCTCCGCGGCAGCATTTGAAGCCGGTGCCAACCTGGAGTGAGTTGATGAGATCTAAGCCTGCCTAAAGGAGAGCTTAGCAGGGATACACATCATCTCAGCTGGCCAAGTTAGTCTAAGTACAGCATGTTCATCCAAATCTTTTTCCTGCTTGTGTCGTTATTCACACACTCTCCAGCTTTCTTCCCCTTTCCTGCTCTTTTTCTGATCTTTTGGGAGGAAACAAACCCGCTTCAACCCCAAACCCTCTTTCCCCCATGCGTGCAATCGCACACTTTTCTTTTTTCCTCTCTGGAGATATCTATCTATTCCTGCCTTGTTTATTACCTGCACATAGCTCACAATCTCTGTCTCCTGATATCTGGAGCCATTCTCTATCTTCATTCACTCCCCGCCTCCTGTCCAATTTTCCTGCTCTCAGCCCCATTCATCTCCCTCTCTGTGTCCCTGCGTCTCTTGATCACGACATTGCTCATTCTACCCCTTCTCTCCACATCCATCCATCGTTTCATCACCTCACACAACTTCCATCCATCCTCCCCCCTCTCTCCCCTCTCTCATTCATTCATTCACTCACACTCAAAAAAGGGCCTGGCGATAATTGGAAACAAACAGCGGGAGATGCAAATCTGTGCTTAATGGGGGGGCCAGCTTATATTTCACCCCTTCAGCGCAATCCATACATTCAGCATATGTAACCCCCCCCCAATACTCTGGCAGCATACAGTGCCACATGGCTGCGAACTGGACATTCAGCTGAAAGTGGCGAGGGCCCTTTGTTGTTGCAGCGTATTATGGAAAGCACAGCTCCCACAACAGTAGCTAATATGTTTCTCGCGAAATGGTTTACGGGGGGGAATTCAGCTTTAAGTGGGTTTCAAATCAGTCTTGTATCCGACCTACTGCTATTCTCATTCATGGAGAGAAACCCCCCTCCCACACACTGCCATCCCCTCTGCATGACTCCCAACAGGTAATTTCGTCCCATCGTCCGCTCAAATCACACTGCTTTGACTAGGCTCTCTTCACACGATGTGGAAATTGGATACGAGAGATGCATTTATGGGGTTTTTTTTCTCCGCTGTTCAGAGGGGTCCTCTCCAAAACACCAGGTCGGCAAATTTGCACAAGCTCAACGTTCGCTACAGAAATGGGCTGACTGCACTTCTCAGCAGCGGCGCGCCACCAAACGCAGACTTTTATCAAAGCCCAAATTGAACGAGGACGCCGCGTGAAAGAGGCCGCCGGTGGAGGCGACCCGCATCAGGTGATCTGAGAGCGGCGCCCTGACAGGTTCCTCCGCAACATGACGGCTCCGGCTGGGCGTAGCCATGGCAACAGAGTAAACCAAAAGAGGGAGAAACGGAGAGAGGGGAGGTGATGGAGGGGAGGAGAAGGGGGAGGGTGGGAGAGGAGGGGAGGTGGCTGATGCTGTTTGATGCTGCAGGCAACTCCAAACAGCCTTTTTATCTGAGTCTGTCAGATTCCTGCTTCCAATCCACCAGGGAGGCTCAATCACCAGTAGTCCCAATGTCTCACTACCTGTACCAAGCTGTGATTAGCAGCCGTGTTCGTGCATGTGTGTGTGTGTGTGTGTGTGTGTGTGTGTTTGTGTGTTTGATGTGTGTGTGTGTGTGTGTGTGTGTGTGTGTGTGTGTGTGGAGAGAGAGCTTCAACAACCAGCGCAACAATTTTACAGTAGACTGCTGTTTCTTCACTTGCTGAAACATCGTATACTATAATGTGCTTCGTCTCTCTGCATTGTCTTGTGTATATATTATGATTAAACTATCATTCTCTGAAGGCTGAGACATGACATTTTTGTACTGAAATTGCTCATAATGAAAATGTGGTGGTGATACTCAACACCGTTAGCAGCTAATGTTACAGTTTTTATACCCAAATATGGTGATCTCTGATTGTCAGCCCCATTGTATGAGCACAGTAGAGCAATACGAATCAAATGAATCATTAACAAATTCGAAAAATACACAAAGCTAAAAGAGGCTTCTAGAGTTCTTCAAAATATGTATTTTGTTCATTCATAATTATATGTGTGGAATTGGAACAACATCAATCAATGTTATTGACTTTTAATAAACCACTAGAGCACTCGCACCAGAAAGGTTTTACATAAAGCAGGATATAAGTGACACTGCACTTGTTGTTACTTATAAAAAGAAATATTTGACGAATAATGTTCCTTGCCATAACCCACATCTGATTTAAAGACAATCATTTACTTACTAAAAAAAAATCTCCCATTGATAAGTCTTCATTGTTTTATTGATGGTATTATGTGTAGCTTTAATCTCTTTATTGGCTTCTATTGACAGACTGAAGGCCGTTTTCTTTGTGCAATTATATCCCATGTTAGTATATTTTTTCAAACTGTTGTTATGTCATGAATACATTAAACAGTTTGTGAATATTACGCAACAAAAAAGCGACGTAACTACCTTTGAAACTATGTTTTTATCTGATCTTTCGCTCCAAGGATAAATGTTATCCTCAAAAGTGTTTGATGGCTAAGTGTAAGAAAAAAGGACAACACCACATTGAGATGACAAAAGGCACAAAATAAACAATAAAGAAAAATCAAGGAACTTCCTTTTCAATATATCAACGTGACTCTGGTGCGGGATTGGACCGTCACCTGCAAAGGGAAGTTTGAGAGCCTCTGGGTTATCATTGCAATCAAATGCTTTATAGCAGGAAATGTCACTGGGGGGGCGGCGGCTATGGCGTAGTGGAGAGCAAGGTAGTTCTCCAATCAGAAGGTCGGTGGTTCGATACCCGGCTTCGGCAGTCGATGTGTCCTTGGGCAAGACACTTAACCCCAAGTTGCTCCCGAAGGCTTGCCATCGGTGTGGACTGGATGATGAATGTTAGTTAGAGTCTGATGTCATCAGTGTGTGAATGGGTGAATGATATGTAATGATATGTAATATACTACTGATTGTAAGTCGCTTTGGATAAAAGCGTCTGCTAAAATGACTGTAATGTCACTGATTAGCCAACTGTCAGCCACAAAGGAGAAGCTGATCAGTAAAAAACTTCCTTTGATTAGAATGAAACCTGCAGACTGTCAGCCCTCCGTGGCACACAGAGCTGGCCATCCCGGCCTAAGTGTGTATATTAGGTTGTCAGAAAGAATGATTCTGAAGAAGAGATGCCCGTTCCCTCCGCTCTCAGCCTTTGCCTTTCTGCTAATGCAGCAGGAGACGGACTGTTGCAGAGAGAACGGTGACTGAATCTGTCCTCGTACCCACAGGGAACACGTTGCACTGTATCCGGCTCCACTACTGTATATTATACATTAATAGTGACTGAGTTTAACCCTGACACACTGCTGCTTTCACTGAGTCAGGGGATAGTCAGTCCAGTGGTTAGCTAATGGCCCGTGGACACACACAGATCTGTCTAAACACAGAATTCTTACGCCGTTGCTTGTTTTTCAAAATAAAAGACCAGGCAACAATTTATGAATGGGTTTGAGCAAACTGGTTTGAGCTCAGTACGACGATCTACTGCATGATCATTCTGCATACGCTCTATAACTACAGCTGGACATTGAGATTCAACCCTTTAATACAATTTACATACTCAGCATCAAAGTTCATTCTTGACTTTGGAAATACTTTGGCTGAACAATCCCAACTCTGAGTGTGCTGATTAACTTTTTCCAGAGCTTTCAACCGCATCACAAGGTCTTCATCAGCAGGTAGAGATTGCTGAGTTGTCACAGATATGGATCATTTGATAAATGCTTAATATCTAGTTCTAGCAACTTTTGTGTATAAGATGTAGATAACCCTTACTCTCGCCCTTATTTGCCTCTAGAAACCAAAATTAATCATGTTCAATGGTTAAAAACTCACAAGACAGATAAAACATTTAAAATGAAAAAGAATGATCAAAATCACAGTAGCAGAGGCCGGAATATCGTGGCTTTGAGTCCGTAGTCAAACTCTAAATACTACATTTCCCATAATGCAACTTAATAGCATCATAGAATTAATTATTATTTTGACTTTTCAGAAAACCCTCCAGAGACCTAGAAGATGGTATTTAACTGTTATCACAGGTAGTGGAGTAGTACCAATTTTAGACATGAAGTCTCGTTTAATCATCAAGCGTCTCTTTAACATTTACTCCGGACATGAACTGAACTTAGAGGGGTGGACAGAAAAACAGGAACATCTGAACAGTCTCATTCTATCCTGTAGACCCTCAAGGAAAACATCCTTTTTCAGTTAATACTATGTCAGACTATTAATTCCCCTCCATGGTTGTAGTTTATATACATTGTGAGATGTTCTGTCCCTATATTTTTTTGGGACACTTGTCTCCAAACTGCCTTTTAAATGATCAGAAACTGTGTGTTCTCTTCGGCAGGGTGCGATGTGCCCACATCCTCCATTTCAGAATAGCAATAACCGAGCAGTGTTTAATTTTCTTGATTATTATTATTTTCAACCCCCTTGTCCCTTTTTTAGTCAGGGTTAGCTAGCTAACGTTAATTACATCTATTGCAAATTATCCAGTTTGTGTTGCATAGCAACGAGAATGATGTAACCCTTTGTACTCTTTTTCCTCTTGCTGTCTCTCTGTTACCGGCAATTCTCTCAACGGAGCTTTGTGTCTGAGCAGACGAAAGCCTCCTATATTAATTGTACACAACAACTAATATCAAAATATATCTGTGGACTGGACCTTGTCACACCATAGAGGGAAAAACAGTTTCCAGACATTTCCACACATCTTTGCAATGTACAATATGTCGAAATCAAATCATATCTAGTGTGTTTTTAGACTTTTCAGTCCAGGCAGCCTGGTACACAAACACGACACATGTTAACAAACGCCGCCATATATGTTTCACAACTTGACACATGTTCATCTCGATGTGCACGCGCACACGGACACACGCACATCTGCGCCTCCCACACACACACAAACACACACACACCCCCACCCCAAACTGGCAATCATACTTAATCCCTCTCCAGCCTGAGTAATCCCTGACAATCCAAGGCTAATCCTGGTTAATTCTGGGCACTCCTCAGCTGGGTTTCACCCTCAAACCACAGAGACAGGGTGGGGATTGGTCGGATCATGGCGATTGAGGCTGGGCGCGGCGTAGAAGGACGTAATTGGTCGGACAGTTATTGGGAGCCAAGAAAAACAAGCACAGGTTTCAAAATACGTCCGGATTGAGCCCACGCTACGTCACACCGGCCTTTCTGTTATCGCCGCTCTTGGTAGAAAACATGTTTTTCACCAGAATCCTGCGTGTTAGCATGCAAACGCTAATACACGGCTGCCCCTTTTAATTTGTCTGCTTGCTGTGACAGCAGCAGCAGCTAGGGGATACAATAACCTTTTCTATTTCATTAAAGGACAGGGAAATACATTGCTAAAAAAAAACCACAAGCAAGGTATACAGTTTGAGCCATTCCTCCAGTGTAAGGGGCTTCTGAGAAGTCATTAGCCTCTATTCAATCAGCTCTACCTACCGAAAGCTCCTAGCTCAATTCTTCTTAGCTGCTATCGATCCTGATTCCAAAATGAAGCACTTAAGACGCCTTGATCAAGCTGCTCCTTAATCTGGCGTTAAGAAGATTGAGACCTTTTCACCCCCTGTCTCAGACAGACTTATTACTTCAGCACATGGGTACAGTGGCAGTGAGAGCACACTTCATTGGCACAGACTCAGTTTGGGTTTTTATAGTCTGTTTAAGCCCCTTTGGTGCAGAGCAAGCATCACTTTTACTCTCTGCCATTTTGAATAAACTGTCAATATACAAAAGAGAAAGAAAGAGCGTTAATGAAGCAATATGTCACTGACAGGGGCTGGGTGAGGATGCTTTGTTAAAAACAAGGAGGCCTCTGGTGTTTGCGGTGCTCCACTGTGTGCCTTTTTTTTCAATTGACTTTGCACATGGAAACTGCAGGATATATGTGTTTGAATTGTGGTATACTCATGAGAACGTGAAAGCAGAAGCAGAAAAGGAAACTGATTTACCTTCTGCTGTAGCTCTGTCGAGCAGCGAGACGGGGAAACAGGTTGCAGAGGAGTTCTGCTCCTGGACGTTTTTATAGTCTGCTTTTACCTCGCCACATCCTCACAGGAGAGGAGTCTCTTGGATGGGGATCCTTTAGAGGATTTAGGAGAACATCATGTAGTGGATTTTAATGTGCTTTCTGCTTCACATTTTAAGGAGCCCACCTCAAATTTTATGGCGCATTCTAGACCAGGGTTGCGTTTCGAATTCCGCACAGCTCCTCCTATAGATGTGGTCCGGAACAATCCAGCCGACTGTTGTGGGGATTGTTGTACTCCGCCTTGTCGAGAAGTAGCGGGACTTGGCAAATCTGTTTTTCTCCCCTTGCTCAACCATTATTTATTAATCCATTTCACACAGCCAGGAGTCATTATGCACGGTCCTGTCAATGGGTATCTCTCTATGCCGCGCATTTATTTGATAATAAGCAGGAGTGGGGGAGAAGATAAAAGCGCTGACTGCGTTCATTGTGAAGCGCTTTCTGCAGGCGGGGAGACTTAAATGAGAACAGCCAGCTCTGTGTGGGAATGGGTCTCGTCTGCTAAGCCTGTCTGGAGGCAATCGATGGAAATTAGTCAACGCTAAAGATTCACTTCCTGTGACTGATGTCACGGGCAGCGCTTGTCTCTTTGAAGGGAAATAAAGAAGTGGGAGGCTGAGGGATTAATGGGGTTGGAGAAGGTGTGAGCATGCAGAGTTTGGGTGGGGGATATAAGCTGGGGGAAAAAAGATGCTATTCTTTTGGTGGATTGCAGGAAAATAGATCCAGATGAGAGGATCCAGATGAATGCAGTGTAGCTAGGACCATTCAAGACACACAATGAGCTGTGTACAAGGCTAGCAACAGCACAGACCAATCTGTTACAATAAAGATGTGCCGACACACGTTTACAACAACAGTGCTGCTGCTACCATTAGAACATCCTGACCAACACAAAGCTGTAAATACTGAAATATTAATTAACCGTCTCAACATCTTTTCATCATGTTTTATCTGCTGTAACAGCAAACGTGACTCTTTAGAGATGAATCACATAGTAACTCATTTAACAGTAGTTAAAGATTTTTAAAGATTCTCTGTTATTGAATATTGAAGCATTTTCATAAAAGACTTAATGCTCTTATTCAGCAGGTTACCCTTTGAAGCTGGAATTACATTTGTAAGGTTCTTTGTAATTGGCGGGTTCTTTGAGTCGTGATGGTCTTGCAGAACTCCCCAAACAACAAAAACCTTCTCTTTTCTGCATGGAGGATGAATAACAGTAGCTGTGACAATACAATCAGAGTTAGAGTCTCCAGGAGTTCTACTGAGGAGCCTTCCTGAAAGGTGCACCAGTTAACTTCTCGTCAAAGTACAGCCGAGGGACTAGAGCCGGCCCTCAGGCGACAGAAGGCCTTTCACTCCCCCTTACTCCCTGTGGAGCTCCACGAGCTCTAGGGGGGGGAAGACAGAGAAACACGGCAGACAAGGGAGGGGTA
Source organism: Anoplopoma fimbria (assembly GCF_027596085.1). Taxonomy (NCBI): domain Eukaryota; kingdom Metazoa; phylum Chordata; class Actinopteri; order Perciformes; family Anoplopomatidae; genus Anoplopoma; species Anoplopoma fimbria. The sequence continues at coordinate 17,637,727 of NC_072458.1, forward strand.
GGACGGGTGCAGAGAGGCAGGAGGCGAGGCGTCGTCTGGGGCTAACCTGAGAAAGGTAGACGGGAGGAGAGCCTGAGGGGCCAGAGGCGGACAGCAAGCCCAATCCCCAGCGGAGGGGCCTCTAATTGGAGCTGCCGGCCTGCCGAGGCTGCCTCTTTCTCTGCAAATGGACATAAGGAGCCGAGTGAAGGCGGAGAGCCCGGGGGCGGGAGGAGAGGGCAGATAAAAATAGAGCCGGCAGATTAACGAGCATCTGAAAGCGGGGCAGGGGATCGGAAAATCCTCCCTGCGTGCCAGAGATGCCCAGTCCTCAGGCCACGGCCAGCTCAGTAAAAGAGTGACGGACCCAGCGTCGCCGGGAGCTTGAGCTTCCTTCCTGTTGGCTTCCCTAACATCACGAACACCGGCGGGAAGGAACACCGCTACGTCCCGCTCCAGGAAACTCTAACCGAGTACAGTAGTACTCAACTTGCTGGAGTAGAAATACAGTACAATTGTGGTTCATTTAATTTATACAAAATCATTTTAAAAAAGTCCTTTATACTTATTTGTATCACTATATATAGTTTTCACTATGTAGTAGCTTTTTGGAAAGGTTTAGGTGAATAAAAACAATAAAAGGGATATTTCCCTTAGCAGTTATATCTTAATGAATTTATATTCTTTGCCTAGCCCTTCTGTGGTAAAATTTGCAATCTACCTGCCAGTGAACCAGAGGATTAAGCAACAGTTCGTCTTTCGTTCCCATGCAATGTAATAAAGTCATATTACATAATGTTATCCACTGTGTTGAGAGCTCTAAGAATAATATTTCTAATCCAGCTTTTAAAAAATGAAATGTTCACCCTTATTGTTTACATTAGTTCTTTTGTATTTCACTATCAAGCTACTTCACACGGCAAAAAGTTAGTAAAAAAAAGACTTCTAGCTATGTGAACATAGTTAAAAACAAAAGAACCTAAAGGCTATTTCCACATATTCCTTATCTGAATGGTTGACTTTTTGTCTTATCTTAACAATGCTGGGACCTTTTAATTTTTTCAATTCAATCCAATTTATTTTGTATAGCCCAAAATCACAAATTACAAATTTGCCTCAGAGGGCTTTACAATAAATGTATAACTAAGCATATTCTCGACACGATTGTGCCCTTCAATTACAGTGACAAAAGTAAATGTAGTTTGTCACCTCCACCTTTGACTAGCGCTCATAAAAGGAGTCACCTCCACAGCTGTGATTTCTATCTCTCCCCTGGGAGCTTTCACACGCCAGGTGGAAACACCGTGACACCTATGGGAGCCAAAGGAGAAGCTGAGAAACAGGCCTGATCACACCTGCCGTCAGGTCTCAGGAGAGCACCACCCGCCTCAACACTCAGCTGTCACATCCATCCACACGCCGAGGCTGCACGGCACCTCCGACAAATGCACTGATCCACAGTCAGAAGCTGATACACGGGCTAAGATATTCTGAATGGCACATTAATAAAAAGCAACAAAGGCTTGATTGACTTGAAGAATTGGAGAGGTGGGAACATACTCACTGAACTATGCCGAACAACTATTTCTTATGTTCAAATAATCAACTCAACCTTTGGCCTCTCATGCATAACTTGGAGAGTTTCAAAACAGAAAGCTGCAGCTTTGACTGAATAACACCAGAGGAGGTGATCAACTTTTCTTAACGTGTGTGTACCTCACGTTGTAGGGTTGGATTCAATCCAAAGTGGTGCTGAAAAGCCACTTAATCATGAACAAAAGTATTCAACGCTTTGTAATGAATATTCATTGGAAAAGGGGAGGTATTGTTGAATATTCAGACCTTTTCCTCCGAAACTGCTGCTTGACTAGAGTATCAAATATCAACTTGAATCGTGGTTATTCATTCATTCAGTATGACATTGTTTTCACGTAAACTGATTTATGTTTGGGAGGAGGGGGTATTTTATTCTGTTGTGCTCTAACCAATAGAAACATATCCGTCCTGCTAACATATTTACAGCTAGGACGAGAGTTTTTCCTGATAATTGAAGATCCAAAAGATATAAGCCATATAAAGACTTAATGGTTGTTCTGTAGACACTGATTGTCAAGTGATACATGTATTGTGTGACTATACGCTATAGGAAATTAGGGACAAAGTCAATCAAGTTCAGTTTTTAAATTCATCAGAAGCCAATTTGAAGTATGGCAATCTGTGTTAGCCAATTAAAGTGGGCATTTCCCAAAGTTATAGCCTTCATTATGAATTTTTTTTTTTTCTGACCTTACTAAATTGCTTGGGGGAATACGTCCTGGCACTGAAAATTAACCCACAACCGACTGCCAGCACAACAGTTTCTCAAATTGTGTGACTGAGACCACCGAAGCCTCATGTTTGCTTTAACTAACATTAATCTTTGCACTGAATAAGGACTGTGCATTGTCCCCCATCGTACAGTATATATTCAAAGGTCTCTCCCCAATAGGATGCTTCATCATAACATAGTGATCATTTACCCAAAGTGTCGGTCCATTAGCACAAAATAACAGGGACTGGATTTCTACCAGTGTAGTCGCTTAACGAGGGCATCGCTTCTCTGTCATAATGGGGAGGAGGAATGATTACACCAACCGATCCTCTTTCAACGTACATTTGGCGTGTTGTATTAAGAGAGATCCCAACCTGACAGGAGTTGTTTCAGCACTCAATTTAAAACAACCTGAGAAGCTGCATCAATCTAATCCACGCCATTTTCGTCGCAATGGTGTCACTGTTTTTCATGGATGTAGCTAATTCTTTCAGTAAAATGACATCCCCCTTTTCTAATCCTGCCTGAAAAGCTCTGAGTTGCATGCTTGAAACAGCTCTTGACAAGCACAACACTGGACCTATTTTAATCGCTAACCAAACCGGAGATGTGCGATTCAGAGGTGTGGGACCAGGCTCGAACATCACAAACTGTTACAGGAAACCGCCAGAATCCTCACAATGACCTCCGACTGCAACATTTATTAAAAAAATTCATGCACAGCTCCGTTTGGATCGCATTTAACTGCAAAAATGGCGGTGTGTCTCTGTTCATAATGGATCATCATTAGCTTAATCTTTCTTAGCTTCTAAGTAACCTGATTCCTTCTTTGGGGCCCATACTCAAAAAACAAAAAGTTAGACAGGAATATTAAAGATAGCAAATAATTTGCTATCTTTAATTATGTGCTGCAACACATACTTAGTGGTATTGTTTCATTCAATTAGTCATTTTCTTTATTCCAGCCAGCTTTTAAATTCACTTTTCAAACATTCATGCCTGTGTGACTTTTTTTTAACGGTCAATCATTTTGCCAATTCACTTTTTTAAGAACTCAAAATTCCTTTTAAGAGAAACACATCTCTCGTCAGATGTGCTCTTTTGAAGTATGCCAATTTTCAAAGGGGAAGAAAAAGTCAGACGCTCTTCTCTCTGAGCGATGTGTGCTGACTGTCATTCTTCCACACCGAGGCTATACATTTCCATTTAGTGAATGCAATCCGGGACAATTGACATGAAATTGACAAGACACAAGGGGGAAGCAAAAAAGGATATGCATATTCATGAATCATAACTTTAACAGAACTTCTAATTCTGTATTATTAATTGACATCACAGAACAGAAGTCAAACCTCGCTTTGACAGTGTGGATATCACCCTGGCAAAGACAAAGCCACACAAAGACACACTCACACACACATCTCGTGCTTCGCTAGTATGGCATGCTGGGCCGGCTCATTACTACAATGCCAAGCTACTAGTTGCTAAGGAGACCTTAGGGAGAGGGAGGGTTCCTGTTGCCATGGCAGCAAGCCTGCATCCTGCCAACTGTCTTCCCCCATGAGACATGACCATCGTAGACACAGAGAGAGAGAGAGAGAGAGAGAGAGAGAGACGGGGAGGAAAAGTGAGAGCAGAACAGAGTGAGGAGAGAAAGGCTGGAGGGGGTGGGTGGGAGGGGTATATGGTTAAGATGTTGAAAGAGAAGGACTTGTAAAGATGCCTACGAGGCGGCGGGCTCGTTGAGGAACCACAGAGACTGTAGAAATAATGTGCGGGGAAAATTGATGGGGTGAGAGCAGGAAAAGAGGGAGACCTTGAAAAAACAAAGCCCGCCTCCCCCTTTTTTTCTGAAAGCACCAATGCGCCTGCAGCAGCTTTCCCCGTGGCTAACATATTTGCTGCACGGCCAACCACAACTACATCCAGGCGTTCATAAAGACGCCAAAATGACCGCCACGTACCCCGTCCAACACCCCCTCTTGACTCCCTCCCTCCCTCCCTCCCTCCCCGCCCCCGTCAGGCCACGCATGTCCCCGAGTGAACCGCCCGCCTCTCAGCTTTTACTACGCAAGCAGAAGATCTGACAGAGCGTTTGGGCGAGTGTTCACAGAGCCCATCCGTCATGGAAAGAAATCTGCTTTTGGTGAGAGAGTGAGCGGTATTGAACGACGGATGGGAGGGAGAGCAAAGCGAGAGAGAGAGAGAGAGAGAGAGGGAGGGAGAGCATCTGGGAGGGATGAGCAGAGAGAGATTAAACTGATTGGGGAGAGCAGAAGAAGGGCGAGGAGGAGGTCATACGAGGCGAAAGAAGAGAGAAGTCCTCAGTCTCAAATTCAAATTAGCCTTATTGGTTTCCAAGGACACTGAATTGTTTCCATCCTCGATTTCCTTCCCTGTGTCACGCCCCCCCCCCCCGCCTCCCCCCTCGTCTCTTCTGTTTCTCTCTCCCTGACTTCATTGCCTCTTATTAAATCATTTCTTCTCACTGCCTTGGACTTGTTCGTCACATTGAGAAGTACATGTGTGTCAAGGGAGCTATAATTGCAGAGTTTCAACATATTAACACCTGAAGCTCTTACCCTCTCGACGCCCTCAAGTTCTGCTACCCAAACTGAACCCTGACTATTAGGTTTGGGATCAGGTTCAAGTCTGATTACAGAATTATCATATTGTTGCGTCTCTGGACTCTTGAGGGGGTTCTTGTTTGTTTCTTTTAAATGTTATTCATCTAGAAATGTGTCTCTTTCTCTCCCTGGTTTTGCTAAATCACCGTAGTCAAACCCTATTGTTGAACAGAAGGTTGATATTGGAGGATTCTGCAAAATCCGGCAGATTACATTTTAATTTCATGTTAAAGTTTTAGGTCAATGTCATAGTTTTTACAACACATGTGCATGACAACCATGGTTTAATGTAAAGGAAAGAGGTATGGCAGGTGGTCATGGTATGGTTAAGGTGAGGCTTCTAACTACTTCCTGCAGTGGATGTAAAAAAAAATGCAGTGGGCGTAGTTGTCACAACTGCTAATAAAAACACCACCACCTTAGCCCGTCAATTCCCACAGGATATACATTTTTGGGTCAGATTCGGGCTGTTGTATTGGTTCTGAAAGACGTGGTTACCAGCTGGTTTTGAGTCTCAGTTTTAGGCCTGTTCAGAACTGCACACTGGCTATGTACAGTTAAAAAAATAATTGCAAAATACCATTCTGACATACGATAGCAAGAAAATTGGTGGGCAACCGTACAACTCGAACTGACACAACTCAACTTCGTTCTGTTTTGGATTATGACTGTTTGAACAGTCAAGTGCTGCTGGAAAAGACTGTCTGGCATTTGTATGGGGCTGTATTTCATGTTTTGGGCAGGACCCCTTTTTAAAATTAAAGTGTATGATAAATGATAGTTTAGACAATACTCTGTGGGAACAGTGTGTTTTTAACCCTTTTCCTGTATTAATATTGAAATGCACAAAGCCAGGTCTACGGAGAAATGGGGGTTTTTTCGAGTTTTTTGTGTGGATGAACTTGACTGGTCTGCACAGAGCCTTGACCCAAACCTCCTTTAAACACCATTGAGTTGACCTACAACACAGACTATGAGCCTTAATGTAATGTACTGGCTGTTTGGGAGCAAAACTCTGCAGCCAGGTTTTGGAATTATCTATTCAACAATCACATATGGGTTTAATGTTTGGATGTCCACATACTTTTTTTTTTTTTTTTTTTACAAGTTATAAAACCTTATAAAAGCAAATGTGTGTCTTTGAAAAGAAGGAGAAACAAAGACAAAGCCTTGAGTCAGTTTTGGGTCTAACATTTTGCAGCACTAGTTGGGTTCAACTGGGTTCATCCGGGTTCAGGTCTCAGTTTGGAGACCAGCGCAGAACTCTAACACACAAACACACTGAATACATACTTTTGCTTCCAACCAATCCCGTGCAACGTTCAAGCATGCTGTAACTGTCCCAACCAATTCAAAGCACTCATCTCCCCCCCCCCCTCTCTCTCTCTCTCTCTCCGTCTCACTCTGGTTTTGATCAGTCTTCCTCTCTCTTTCTCTCTCTATCTCTCTCTCTCTCCCAACTCTCTCAGTCTGTTTCTCATTGCGAGGGAATGTGGCGTCTGTCTCATTGTCACAGACGCTGGGAAACAAGAAGCCTCATCACCCTCATCCTCATCTGATTCCCTCCCCTCACACACACACACACACACACACACACACACACACACACACACACGCACACACGTGCACACACACACACTCACACTGCACAGACATGGCTTTATTGACTTATTCATGCATGGGTTTGTTTCGGGGGCAGAGCTCCTGTCTGCCAGTCTGACAGACACCCCATGAACCCTCGAGACTCCCCTCCCCATCTTTCTCTCACACACACACACACACACACAACACACACACACACACTCACATCATCCCATCCCCCCCCCACTAACCCGAGCGTGGCACAGGGAGTACTCGTAGAGCAATCGGGGTTCACTCAGGTTTCTCCTCCATCGTTTCCCCTCCCCTCTTCACTTTCTACCTCTCTTTTTCTCTCTCTTTGCTGGGGAGAAGGGGAAGGTATGCCCATATTTTCCCAGAACAAAGACAGCCCAATTAAGTCAGTTTGAGTTAAGGTCTGTGTGGCAGAGAAGGATCGGAAGCGAGGAAACTGAAGAGAGAGAAAGCAGCAGCGGCGGCGGCGGCGGCGGAGGAGCGAACGGCGAGGAGAGGGGAAGAGAGAGAGAGTCTAACGAACAGGGAGAAGAGGGGGTAAAAGGGAAGTAGAAGAAGAAGAGGAAAAAAAGAGGAGCGCGAGTCACTTTGTAGCGGAAGCGGGTCGGCTTCGTTTTTAGCTCCTCAATGGGAGACTATGAAATATTAATAACTGCTCCAGCCATATACTTCAGAGGCCTATGGTAAAACTTAAAGTCTAATGAGACGCTGCTCATGAATTGCTAATGGGGATGCTGGAATGTGTGTTTTTTGTGTGCGTCTGAGTGTCTGCACATGTGTGTGTGTGTGTGTGTGTGTGAGTGAAGGGGGGTGGGGGGTGGGGGGTCAAGCTGCTAGCTGAGGGGTGGAGTATAACAGAGCTTTCAGTCTTTCAAAGAGCAGACGAGAAACTTCATTAGAGGCTTGAAGTTCTTCCTCCTGCACATCTAAGCGCCGTCGGGTTTTTCTTGAACTGAGAAATAACTTGACTGTTTCTCGGCGGTCGGACGGCCGCTGACAAAGTTTGAAATCGTCCTGTTAATTGAAACAAAATGGAAATTGATTTTTGTGGGTGTCAGTCTTTCGTAAGAGCTTTTATTCATGGTTTGACTTAGACGCATGTTTGATAGGCAGATGGTGCTTCAAGAAGTAAATCTTTAGAATTTGATTATTCTCCTTACTCCCTCCATTCTGCCCTTCACCACCGGGGACTATAAAAATAAAATGTATCCATAAATGTGTTTAATAAAACTTTATCATGTGTAATACTGCAGTGTTTTGCCACCTTTTTTGTTTGGTTACTCCTCACAATGGAGCAATGTTTACTTGAGATTCTATGAGCCGAATCACCAAAACTGGATTTCCCTCCTCTAACCTTATATTGTTAGAGAAACTATTTGAGGTCTGAAATGGCAAAATTATTATACAAAGTTTGAAAAAAATACATTCACGCTAGCATCTCTCTGAGATTGTACTAAGGCACAGCAGTGCTGTGAGCTAAATGCTAACGTTATGATCACCATGGTAACGTGGTAAAATGCTGATGTTTAGCAGGTATAATGTTTATTGTGAACACCATTTTAGTTTAGCATGCTAGAATGACTTCATTTGCTAATTTGCACTAAATACAAAATACATCTAAGTATTGGACAAATTGTACTTCTGACTTGATGATGGAGCCATTTGTCACCAGAGTGATAACAATTAAATCTGATGATAACGGAGATGTGTTAGAGACTGACTTTAATCAAAACTATTAAAAACAGCCAGTATGCGTGATACAATATTTGGTAGTACTGTCTAAAAAAATCATCACAAAGGGTTTTATAAGTTGTTTTTGTGTACAGTAATGGCTGTATTAACAATTATTACAGAATTTACCAAAGCTTTGTGGATATGCTATGAGCCCTGATTGAGAACTTTTGGGTTGCCAGGTTGTAAAACATCTCTTTGGCTATTCTCTATCCTCCTCCTTTTAAGCTGCAGAGCTCAGATCTCATTGACTTATAAATTATAATTACAGGTGACTTACAAATCTTTTGCTAATGGCCTATCAGAAAGTGAAAAACTCACCATTTGATATTTATTTAATTAACCCATAGCGCCGCAGACTTGATAGTTTATTACCCTTTATCAGTGATTTATTATAAACTATGATGCAGACTTGATGAGAAAATCTTGAGCATTTTTAATGACTTGGCTGTTAATTACTCACCAGCAAGAGTGACTTTTCACATCCGGAGAACCCAACAGTTGCTGTTATAATGACCTAAAGCTTCATATTACTTAGTTTTATATAACTCTATAAAGTATTAATCAATTATTTAATAAATATATGACACTTATAAACCTTTAAAGTGTGCCATATGAGACAGTATTCTACTTAAACTACTAAACCCTGCTCCACTACAGCACGCTCTGTGCTCCTCTGTAATTCTCTCCTGTTGGTCTCAGCCCAGATATTTCGTACAGCAGTGAAGTACCTGGCCGAGTCTCCCGCTGTAATCTGTGCCAGAGCCGGCAGGCCCTCACGGAGCCTTGCGTAACCCCGGCTGAGTGTAATGGCAGGGCTGAGCCATCAGCTGGGGGATTGTGGGCTGTGTGCCGGCTGGGACCGAGGGGGAGCCCAGAGGTGTCGCCCTGCATCACAGTGTTGCTTACTGACCTAATTTCTTACCTCCCTGAAACTCCCCTGGCAGAACGCTTACATGGAAAGGCTGAGGCGAGACCGAGTCAAGCACGCTTAGATAAATTGGTATTATATGAAATATCAAATATGAACAAGTCAGGGGTTTCCAGTGATATATAATGGATTGGTTGCAGAGTTGATCAATACCACAGTGGATGTCCATGGGAATAAATTACTCTGAATTGGTTCAAGTACGCTCTTTTGATCAGATTTCCATATGCATGACTGTTTATTATTAGTAAGGGCCAATTAGTAATTAGGAGCAAGAGCAGCAGGAGAATACCGAGTAAATGTTCGAGCACACTCTAATGAAAGAAAAAAGAGATTTTCAGTTATTGTTTTATTGAGAAAGTAGGCTATATCCACAGGCTGCGATTCGGAGGTGTTGCTAAATATGTGAAGCGGTGACGATTTATTTCTGAGCACCACTGGAGTGTTTTCTGACTCACCTCAGATGGGCTAATGTGTGCATAAATACATTAAGTATTGGGAGAGAATCTCACCCACCAGCAGGTTTTTGAAAATCTTCGGATTAGTGTTGACAATCACCACCAATAATAATCTCACCAGGATCCAGGCGTCAAGTGTATCGAATGCAACATTTGAAAAGGTGCAACAATAAAATGTGAATTAGTTTTGTTTCAATGACACAGGTTGAAGTGAATAGAGAGTTCTTTTCTGAATGCAGAAATATGTGGTGTCAGATAACAAAGTGAGGGGATCAGATAAAATACGATTAGTCTTTATTGATCCCTGGAGAATAATTCACATGTCACTGCTTTTTGTGATTAATCAATCAATTGTTTAGTCTAATAGACTGTGTTATAAACAGTGTAAATGTGAATATACTGCTTTTGAATGCTAAAACTTGACGTGGAGTGTTTTTAAAGTGCCACGAAGTATCATAAAATAAGGAAAAATATTCAACACAAGTTCTCAGAGCCCTATGTAACACAAATGTGTTAAATTTACAGCGATTTACGTGGAGAAAAGTGTCAAATCTTCACATTTCAGAAGCTGGAACCAGTTGATGTTTCACATTTTTGCCCCGATCAATGACTTATTATTGATTCCAAAACCAGTTGATGATTAATTTTCTCTTAATCAATTGACTTATTCAGCACTATATACTAGATATTAAATGTGCAAACTAAATGTAAGACAGTTCATCTATCTTTTTGGAAACAGACAACACATCATGTCCTCAACCCTAACTGTTGAGACAGAGGCTCATCACGTCAAACCCGCATCATTATTAATGTGACTAATACAGCCCCTTCTCTATTAATTAAATTATTTCTTTATCAACAAAAAAAAAAACTTTTCTGCCTTAAGCAAGCAAAAAAAAACTATTTTGCGACACTGCAGGAATTTCTCCCCGAAATGTGTCACTTTCCATTCAGCCTATCTGATTCAATGCATTGCACATTTGCATAAAAATGCAGGGATGGTAAGTCTGGCGGATGCTATAGCGTGCAGGATGAGAGCTCTCCATGGATAACGTATACCGTGAGCTCTATTTGTGTGTCTGTCATCTACTCTACATATATGTCTGCTGACATGTGACTGAACAAATGGGCGTGATTTGTTTGCGTAGATCCATCTATCTCGCTGTGAGTGCTTACGCAAGTTGGCGTGCATGGTGCATGTGTGTCACACATGCATAGCAAATGTGTAGCGTTTGGATGTGTAGGAGTTCATTACTCTATGTGTGTGTGTGTGTGTGTGTGTGTGTGTGTGTGTGTGTGTGTGTGTGTGTGTGTGTGTGTGTGTGTGTGTGTGTGTGTGTGTGTGTGTGTGAAGAGGAGGAGGGGTGCAGCCTTTCCGCATGAGTGGGGCTGTCAGTGGGCATCAGTCAGCCAGGCAGCGACAGGCGGAGCAGATCATTAGCAGAGACGGAGCGGGGAAAAGGGGAAAGAGAGGGAAAGGGAGAATGGGGAAGGCGAGGGAGAGAGAGAGGGAGTGCAGGGACAGAGCGGAGGGGAAGGCCTCGCCGCTGAGTCTTTAATATCCGTCTTGCAGGAATTACACAGACAGGCCTGAGCACTGCTCAGTCACGCAAACCACACTGCTACCTCCATCCTGTCCTCCTCTGTCCTCCCATCAGCTTCATTACTGTAAGGCTTCAACCGCCATCATGTCTGTCAATATATCTGGAGCGAAGCAGCAAATTGACTTTATTTTATGATGATAAGCAATAATGCATTATAATTTATATATATATATATAGTATCTGGTCACAATGATGTGTTGGATTCATACTAGATGGAGGTCATACCATCACTGCAGTGTTGATCACATGTTCAATCAATTAAACTGCCTCACATTAATCAGTGGTGGAGAGACTCACCACAATACCCCAAGTAATTGAAACATATAACATTAATCATTTTACTAAAATGGAGTACTTGAGTTTGTACTCTGGAACTTCTGAAAAGTTGGGGGAATTTGCAAATGATACACTAAAGAAAGAAAAGGTCTTAATCGCTTCTTAAAACCTATTTTTACAGACTGGCTTTTACGCGATGTCGTCGCTTTAATGCTTTATTTTATTATTGGTTTTTACTATATTATTTTACATTTATTTATGTTATTTGTTAGTTCATGTGTTAAATATTGTACCGTTTTACCTCAGTTTGTCTTGCTATGTTGGGCCTCACTGTTGAGCCTTCTGTTGTTTTATTGCCTTGCTTTTTCTGATTTTGTCTATCAAAGCCCTTTTCAAACTCTGTTTTTAAAGGTGCTATATAAATAAAGTTATTATTATGAATAATAGCAGCAGAGGCCTGGATATCCTGACCTTTAGTCCCTTGTAGTAGTTTGTGTTGATTATGGCAGTCCCTGTGGACAAAAGCGGAAGTGTTACCGGAGTACCAGAGTCCTTTTGAGCTGAAGGAGTTTCTGGTGGACGTGCAGGACTTTGGCAACGATGACATGCATTAAGAATAACTATATAGAAATAGACAATCTTCTTGCTGATGTTCTAGTTTACTTAAGTAGTTCATATAAAGTCATCAGGATTAAATTGAGACTGTTTCATAACCAGTTAAAAGTTCCACACAGTAACTTTAAGTTCAAGAAGCAATACCACAATTTGCAATTTGTAATGTAAAAGTCTTGCATTCAAAACTATAGGTAGCAAACGAAAGAATCAGCAGCATATTGCATTTCAAAGGCACGTGTCAAGGTACATTAAGGTGTAAACTGCATTGTAATCTTTCTGGTTAATGTGGAACTAATTCTAACTGCTATATATACTATTGGGTATCTTGTTTCTAAAACTGAACCATATGTTATGATAAATTAATATGTTTTGTTGTTAAATTTTGGTCTAGTAAACTAGTATATGCATCTGAAATGTAGTGGAATAGAAGAATAAAGTAGCATTAATTGCTCAAGTACTTCATGATGGTACTTAAGTACAGTACTTAGATAAATGTATTTAGTTACATTCCATAACTGTTTGAAAGTGTACTAGGGTATTTTGTCAGTAAATGTACATAGTGATTTTTCCACCACTGATCTTCATCCTATCAGAGGGATACATGATAACAGCCTGTTATGATCCCAGTATATATTCATATAACACTATTCATAACCACAGCCAATTAAACATGGCAGAAAGTCCTCACTGGGCCTCATTACAAAAACAACAACCTGCCACAATGTTGACTGTTTTGAAAAACACCTAAAAAAAAATGCATGATGTTCGTTCTTGATACATTTCAGCAGACTCATTATCTAAACAGGGTTAAAACGAAGTGAAAGATGAAACATTACTTGTGTAATCTCATAAATGTCACATGAGAATCAATTATCATGTGTTCTCACTAAATTAGCAAAAAATGCAAAGCGTGCTAACAAATAAAATATCACCTCAGGCATGTGTTTAGCAACACCTATAGCGACGATGACTAACCGCTGCAAACTTTGACAGCACCGTCTGAAATGTTTCCGTTTCACACCACGCTCCGTTACCGGCTCTAGTCCCTGCACATCCTCAGTGTGTGGCAAGACCTTGTTTAATTCCGCCACTCTCCTCCACATCTCTGCTGTTTTGCATTTTGCCCTTTCATCGTTCGCCGGCTGGGCCCATAACTCATCTTTTAGTGCTGCATCTTGGTGGTGACCACCTTCCACTCAACAACACCATTAAACAGGCAGATTAATGCTGCCATTAAATCCACACATCGACTTTGGTGGCACTCATCAAAGACAGTATATATGACTAGCGGTATCAAGGATTTGATGAAGTCAGACTTTCAGAGGGCCAATAAATCAGATAGGCGGGAGCACAATCTAACACCTCACAAGGTTGAGGCTGACAAAGGAGGGAACAGGTGCTGGACACATAAGGCCTTTGCAGAAAATGAACACAGCGGACCTGTGTAAAGGAATTTAACTTTATAAACTTCAGTAACAGCGACGTTGACCGGCTTGTTGACAAGAACATTTTCATTACTGTTTGTTATTAGCACAGACGGATTCATCTGTAAAACTTAGGTTTTGAACCCCTATTTATCCCTCAACTATACCAAGTTTTGTGTGCATCATGGCCAATGAATGGAATGGTACACACAATTCACAAATTGGCATGTATCTCAGTTTTAGGTTAACGGTAAGGAATGTCTTTGGTACAGAAGAGGGAAAAAAAAGAATGATAGTGTTGATTTTAAATACATTTTATTTTTTTTTTTTTTTTAAATGATACAGTGGCTCTTTGGCCATAGTTTTTACTGTAAGTTAAGGCTGAGTAAAGGCCCTCAAATACCGGCATATTGTAAATAACAAAAAATAAATCACAAAAAAATATGTCACAAAGTCAGTGATGTAAATGTAATACTCCATTATAAGGCTGTTGATAATTCTTGAACTGCAGTTTGCACTCGTTTCTACCGGGCATGTAGAACAAACTGAGTAAAATGCACACAAAGAGAGGCACATTGTTGGGCTTAAGCAAGACTAGTTATAGTCATATCATCTTAAAGCGATTAGTACATATCTTGCTGTATTTCTGGGTGAACACTCTGATAAAAACTCTTAAAAATCTCTATCTGTAAAAAAATGCTAAACAGCTACAAGTCACACTTTCACAATAACACCAGTTGTTTTTTTCTAAATTAGCTGCTGGCTGATAGCCAGGTAAGACAGTAAACCTTCCCCCGGCAACAAGGCATTGTATCGAAAGCTATGAAACAACCCTTTTTTTTTTTTTTTTTTTTTTTACTGTAATCTAATTGGACACGATCAATCTTATCAGAAAATACACTTAACAGAATTGACCTTGCAGCGTACTTTTAACTTATCTCCTCTTGTTGTTAACTTTATATTTAGCCATCGTTTGTGTGCAGCCAATTCTCCACATGCCAGAGGTGGCCGCTATGACTCAATTGCACAGCCTCAGATGTAGCCCGACAGTGAGCTGGCTCATCTATGAGTGAACTCACCTTTTATATAGTCATTTTTAAAGCATGGCAGTCATGAGAGATGAGGGTCTGCAGTGCAGGAGAATAATAAATCAAGCCTTTCTAGTGGCGACCAAACATACTGTGGACCTTATGTTAAGCTAGGTCACTGCTGGCCACGATTGAAATATTATTCTCATAAAACTTTGCAGCACATCTATTTTCTCCCCCGAAAAGCGGGACTACAATACTGAAGAGTACATCTAAATCAAATAAATTCCACCAGACGCAGACTATTGTGGATTTAAGTGCAATTTCTGTGGTGGAGCGGGGCTTAATCTATGGCCGCAGATTTGAATTTTCTTTTTTTACGTGAGCTCCGAGCGATGGAAGCCACGGCAGAGAGACAGAGGATGACAGGACAAAGTTTAGATTACAGAGGAACGGGGGAGGGAGGGAGGAAGACAAGGGGGAGGGGGGGGGGGGGGGGGGCAGACAGAGAGAGTCTGGAGTTTATTCGAGGCTAGCTGTCGTCAGGCTCGGCGTCAGCCATCACATGGGCAGAATGCTAAACACAAAGCTCTGAATCCTGACCTATTTTCGTCAAACTGACACAGAAATTCACAGAGAGGCCGTCTTACGCGTCTAACCTCTGTCTGCCTCCTGGACCGCCCTCAGCAAGCCGTGAAACACACACACACACACACACACACACACACACACACACACACACACACACACACACACACACACACACACACACACACACACACACACACACACACACACACACACACACACACACACAAACACACACACACACACACAAATGGTGTGATCTGCACCATAATTTGAAATCTGCTTAGCCGTGAATTAAAGCAGTTAAAATGCTGTTCAACTAATAATCTCCAAAATGAGTAAATTGTAAATTATTTCCACTCAACTCCGGCTTGAAAGGCTTTTATTGTAGTTTGTCCAAATGTGCCGTTGGACTGATGAATATTCATAAAGTGCGATACTCTTCCCTGACCCTTCTTTGTGCTGACAATAGACATGTTCTTTTTCGGTGTCTGGGCCCCGACTTGACATCGTTAGCAGACACCCTCCCGAGCGTAGCAACTGCTTTAACAGACTTTTTTAACAAAGACAATGAGCAAATAACTCTGGTTAAAACACAGCCGACGATCCGGCCCTTAAGGCACAGATGGCTTTAATTTTCAAGTGGCTTTTATCAACTATGATCAAAGTGAAATTACAGTCATCTTTAATGAAAATGAATTAAATTGCCAGCGAATGAATGTGACTTGATTGATGTTGAACATCACCCGAACACACTGAACTACACTGGGAACAATACGCATTAAGGGTGATTGATAGTACTGTAAACTGATGGAGTGTCTCTTTTCACTAACACACCCTGTTGTTCTTTACCAACTGCAACCATTCAATTCCCTCAAAAACATTTAACTGCCTCTTTTGCTGTACAAATGTATTTTATTGATATATTTCCCTCTATTTCAAATCTCATGTGATATTTTTTCCAGCTGAATTGACTCAATCATTGGGGCTCATGCAAGGATGCCTCTGTATTCTTATCCACTAAAACCACTCCTGCTTTTTACTGAAAGGTTTGCTCGTTTAAGGGTCCCAAGTTGGATTCACCAAATTCACTGTTTGATGAATGCCACCTGTTCTTGAGATTTGACCATTGGCATATTCAACACCCCAAAAATAGCTATGTTAGTCTATTTGTTCTTCTCTGTAGTGCGGTAACCCCATATAAATATGAGGTGGTTTGGCAACAGAAAACTTTAAAAAATTGACGTTGAGGAACCAAGTCGAGAAGCAGAAAAAAGTTTCATTTATGAACAAAAAGATTACTAAAACGAAGGACAGAAAATGAAAGCTGGGAGTTTCAATAAATCTAAATGAAACAAAAGAAAAACAAAAGAAAGCTGCCAACTCTTATTTCCCCTCTACCCAAATGATTGGCATTTAACCATTTCAGCCGCAACTCACCGGAACGTACCACCTGCCAAGGTAAGCACAAGGTGAGTGAAACAGAACAGGGATCTAAATCTCACAAAATAATTAAATTACCAGTCAATACAGGGTTTTTAGGTTACTGCTGAGCACAATACTGAGCACACCAAATATAACAGAATGTAATTTACCGCAGAGCTGCCTCATATATCCTCCTACACCTCAACAGTGTCCGGCCCATCCCTGCTATGAGGACATAATGAGGCAAACCTGTTAACCCTCTCCTTGATTGCTTATCAAGCACAACATCCAGAACAACAGAAACCCCTGTGAACCCATTAAAACAGACAAACTAAACAAGCTTTTGTGTCAGTTATACACCTTTATTGATAATGTATCAAATAAACTGAAAATATGGACTGAAATTAAAAATCAAGCAAACATAAAAAACATTTAATTTTGGGGAGCATGGCCTGGTGAAAAGGGAGAAAGGCAACCTTTCTACATGCTCTATTTGTGGGCAAATTGCATTAATTGTAATGTTGCCGTAGAGTAAAAAGAAGACATTTCACACCACCAAGCTTAAAATCCTGAACCATTATATCTGCTTAACATCAATGTTATTCACCAACTGCAACCATTCAAGACTCAATGATTGCACAGTGGATTCCTACATTGTTTTCTTTAGTCCAGTATATTTCTCTAAAAGAATCAGTTCTACCTAAAAGCTCCCCAGAGAAAAAGAGATTTCCAACTATCATGGCTTGATTGATTTGAAAAACTTAATTTCCAGGCAGAAATCCAACTTGAACATTGCATGTGGAAACTGTTGCTAACTTTTCCAAAAAATAATAATACAAGAAGCACAATAGTTGTTTTAAGCTGCGGGATGGATACATGAAACACTTGTTACTCACACAAATCAAATTTCAACTTGACCAACAAATCTTTAGACATTTGGAGAAATTGTACATTTGTTCTGTGTAAATGAATTGAATCTTGATTTTCTTGAATAATCTTGATAATCCAGCCCGCTCCTCCCTCCAAGAAATTACGTTCCCATGCAACATAACTGCATTTTTAATACGTTTCCAAGGAAATGTATTTTCACCCGTTTTTTCTTTGTCATGTTTGTCTTTGACTTATCCAAAAGATGTTTCTAATCAAAATCCTCAGAAGTCAGCATGGGAAAGAGGTCTGGATAAACCCTGTTCACATCCCATGTGTCAATTCATTTACGACCACAACTTAAATAACGCAACAAACGTACTTATTTTCAGGCAAACCATTCTATTTTTACTTAACCTAACAAAGTAGTTTGGTTTCCTCAAACAGCCTGTTCTCATTCCCAGGGCGTCAAATACCAACACTTTCTCACGGTCTTTGTCGTCTAGATATCGACACACAAGGCACAATTTATAGTTAATATGAGACTGATCAGGCTCACAAGAAAACTTGTGTTTGAAGTTATTTTTAAGGTTTTCCGTACTTATTTTACATTGTTTACGTTTTACTTAGTTTCCTTAATTATTTGAGGCCCAACTAAATGTTTTTTCCTTCACCTAACTAAGTGGTTTTGTTGCCAAAGCCTAAGCAAGTGTTTTTGATTGAATTCACAACGTGCTTAATGCGACAGTTTGCGCTAACCAGAGCGTTAGAAAGTGACATCAAGGGGTCTGACGAAGCGTCAGTATCTGACGAGTTGGAAAGAGAACGTGTTGCATGAACATAACCAAGTAATTTTGCAGCGTTTTTTTGGTTTTGTTTCTATATACGTTAACTAGGTGTCTAAAACTGTGATCTTAATCCAGGAAAAAGTAAGTTTCCCCTTGAAACATAATTGGAAATGTAGTTCAGTTGAGAAGGAACGTAATTTACTGAGAGATCTCTGAATATTAACTTCACACTGAAACACCAGGCCATTATTATTCAAATGCCACATAAGTCTGATACTACTTGTCAAGCAGCCCTGCTCACTTCAACTCTACGGAAACATTCGGGGCTGAAAAGCCGTGATCCGGGTCAACCAGCGTGGCGCTGAGAGCTTCACTCTCCGGCTGAATTAATCACAGAGCTGCCGTCCGCCGACTGATTACCTCCCATCAATCTTAGTTTGCTGAGCCCTCCAAAAGGAGAAAGCCCTCATGAAGATCTGATTAAAAATGTAAGTGACTCATAATAGGAGCACATGCCTGGCCTCGGAGTAGATGCTCCGTGATGGTCATAAACTCTAAGTGGGATTTATCTACTCATCTTCAAATGTACGTTTACCTGCTCACGCAAAGACACCGACCTGATCTCAGTGAGGGGACCTGCTGCGAAGACGTGAGGTCTGGAAGAGAACAAGTGGAGATCTGTGTGTGTGCGTGTGTGTGTGTGTGGTAGTCATTTGCAGCTGCAGACAGGAGGGGGAGTGACTTTGAGAGTGTCTGAGAGGCACATCCTGCCTGCAATTAAGGTGGAATCAGAGAGAGATCTGCGCTGCCTTGATAATGAGCCTCATCTGAATTATTAACTAGAGCTGTACCCCCTGGACCTGGACTCCCATCAGGCCTAGCTATGCAACAACAAGACCAGATGCACACACACACACACACACACACACACACACACACACACACACACACACACACACACACACACACACACACACAATCAAAATCTTCAGATCCATATAAACCTCTATCAAACCCATTTCAGCGTGTGCAGGAACTAATCCCATTTGCAGTAAAAATAAGGGCAACACTTTACTTGAAGTGGTGCTCACAAGGCCTTATGGGGCATCAAAAGCCCATTATAAACACAATGTGAGTGCATGATGATTTATTAAAATCAGTGCATAGTTTAATGAGTACAATATGCAGAAAGTTAGGGGGGTTGAATACTTTATGAAGCAACTGTGTCATTAATCACATTAAAATTTAGTGCAATTTCAGATGCTTGATTACATTATTTTTTGTGATTCCAGTGGGATCACGATCACTTTGGTGCTGCTGTTAAGATGATGGATTGGGATTGTTAGGATGACGGTATTTGAAAAGCAACTCTGTGTGATGTTTAGATTGAAAGGTTATCTCAAAATGTGCATGTGTGCAATACAGCAGAATAAAAAGGTTGGCACTAGTACTTTTCTGAAACCCAAAAAATAAATAAATCAGTTTCATATCAGCCTTGTAACAAGCTTGGAGAAAATGCACAATGACACATGGCTAATGTTGTGAAAGAATTGGTTTGGTTTAGGCAACAAAACTTCACTTCATCACAACTAAGTGAAGTTCAGATAAAAAAAATCATGATTTGTGTTGAAATAATTAATAAACAATGTAGTTAATCACTTAATTTTTATATAAGTTATCATACCACGTGACTTTCATAATGGTCGCTCATTATACTACGTCACCTGCTCTGACCAAACGGGAAAATGTCGACAATCGATGTATCGGTGGTTTGCAGAATTTTGGGGGATTTCACGCTTTTTAGATCATTTGCAAAAGTTAAATATTACTCAAGGAGTTACTGTTATGAATTACATAACTCAAGCATTGGTTTTCAATGAATGAAAACCAATGGCTCGAGCAGGAGACACCATTTGGTTAGTTATCATGTAAAGTGTATGTGATTTGTATAAAGGATCAAACCCCTGTCGTGGTCCTTTACCGCCTGGTTAGCAGTGTAACAGCCTGATGTGCTGACCTGTTCCTGAGTCACAGTCTGACAGTGAGGAAAGGACCCTAAATGTTTTTTTTCCTTTTTTTTTTACTACCGCTCTGCTCATCGTCCGAGCCAGACACCAGAACATTTTGAAGCCCTGAGGTCTGGTAGACAACGCGGAGAGAATGTGTGCTGGGCCGACATTTTACGACACACCACCGGGCACGACTCCCAAGATCCGCCTTCCCGACTGACTGTTGAGTGTCTGGACTCGGTTTCCTCTCTGGAATTTCCGTCTGTAGAGTGTTTTCTCAACAATCTTTTTTTTTTTTTTTTTTTTTATTCCAGGCTGATTGAAGTGTGAGGGCTGCGGGCGAGAATATTATGTTCTATTCCAACCACTATGACTCATTTAAAGCAGTGAACACCCCGCCTCCACTGCTGGTGCATCCCTTGTTTACATCCCAGCCCTTCTCCAGATTGAAGTGGTATCTGCCCCGCGTTCTATTCAAACGCCTTTTTGTTGCTCAGCATCAACTGACAAGTCAACTGATCCTCTCGGCTCAAAATCTGTCCGTTCTCCACATGGCCTCCTTTTCCATTCAAGCCCTCAACGACTCTTCCCAACTGTTTTTTCTCTCCATTCACACGACTGATCAGAGGAGTTTTACCATAGATTCAAAAAACCAAACCCCCTTTTCGCCTTCCAAATTCCTCTTCCCATTCCCCGCCCCCGGTTAACCCAGCGCCAAGCCCGCCAACTCGAGAGCTGCCTCTCCTTCTGCTGCGCCTTTGTGATAATAACAATAACTGTGTAGCAGTGCAGAGGGCTCTCTGTTGAGCCAGCGCCAGGCCGGCTGGCACAGGGAACCCTCTAAGCCTGTTCCACCATCTCCAACCAATTCCCCTCTGTCTCGGCTGGCGCTGGAGCATCACAGGCATTAAGGCTGCTATCAATGTGCTCGGCGGCAGGGGCCACCGGCACCACTCTCGCTCTCGCTCTATCTTTTCTCTTTTTCCGCCTCTCTCCATCTCCCACTCAATTCCGAATCCAATTCAAAAAAGGTTTTATTGGCAGGACAAATAATACTTTGTTCTTCAAAATGTCTCCTTGGCTCCTCTTTTTTCTCTCTCTCTCTCTCTCTCTCTCTCTCTCTGCGCTGTGCACCCTGTTTTATTTCCTCATCTCTCGGCCGAACAAGGTGATGGCCATCAAGTGTGGGCATTGTGATGCATTACAAGCAGATTAGAAGCATTATTAGGGGTAAAGATCCACCTTTGGTCTCAGTAATGAGGGCTATAGAAGAAGGTAAACCAACCTAAAGTCAATTTGACCATAATAAGGCATATATATTTAAGAAATTAAATTTAAACTGTATTTCCCTGCATATATATCCTATTTACCTTATGAAATAGATTGCTACACCCAATACATAAAGTCTTTCAGTGTCCTTAATTATTGAGTGAAAATGTCTAACTCAGATCCTGCTATCACTTAACAGCAGTTAGGTTTCAGAATTTTTTTCCTGGATGTACCTTAAAGCCCCTTAGGGTTTAGCTTTAAATCTTACATTTTCCTACATAATATTAAATATTCATGACCTTTTTCCGACCAAGCTCAACCGATTTATTTTCGATATTGTGTCCTCAAAAAACCCGAAAAAAGTTGTCCATTGCATGTATGACAATCCCACAATGCAATGGGTCGCATTCTATTGATGGCAGTCATGTGTCAGTGATGACGAATTATAAGTGTCTGTTTTTGTCCTTCCAGCTGGTCATTTCTAATTTACTGTACTTGCAGCACGTGACACACACTGATGCAGATGATTGGCACAGTCAGAGAGAAAGGGAGAGAATTGTCTTAATGAACCATATTTTAAATAAACCCCAAACTCACAAAACACCTCAAACCCCGACCTAAAAACTCCAACATTGTCAGGATGGCAGAGCTCTACTATATACAGGTGTGCAGGGAATATGTGTCATTTTGACAAAAGTCTCTGTGGATGTGCAAATTCAAAGCGATCCAAACACTTCCCAGAACGGTTCATTCATGAGCAATTACATTAAATAAAAGACATATTAAAGACAAATTGAGATACTGAAAGTGAGGCTCATAAATGTTTGCAGCTGTGATGGATGCCGGAACAAAACAAAGAAACTCTCACAGTGTGAAAAATACTGTGAAATTGACCCACATTATTATAAGTTAAAGAGTAGCTTTACAATAAATCGTACTTTTTGGAGTAATATCACATTTATAGTCACTTTTGCAAATGTCAAGGAGCCGTGTTTAAGATAAAATAGGTTGTAAAGTCGCTCTTTAAATGCGAAAAAACAAACAGAAACGAACGCTCTTCTGAAGGTATAACTCATCCTCATGTGTACTGCTGCTTGTTTGCCGTGTGCTCATTATATCACAGTCTGATTACAACACTCTTAAAACCCACGATGTTCCTTCACCGCGCTGCTTTTGTGAAGCCTTCAGGTAGAATCAGTGAGCTCCTACCTGTCTGCTGCTGAATATCTGTGTACAGTACAGCCTGCAGACAGGCCACAGCTCAGCACATCCATTCCCACGCAGAGCCACTTGTGAAATGAACATAACAATGTGTGTGTGAGTGTGTACCCCCGCATCACCAACACCACCACCATGACCACCTACAGAAGTGAACTCACTTCATATGACCAAACACAGCCTCCCACCTAAGATGCAATAACAAACATGGCCCCAACACTTGACCGCAATTACTGTACCGCAGTCAGAGAAATCCATACATAGTTATCATGGTGGCGACCCTGCTGCCAGATGCTTAAGCAAAACTGTGCGTGTATGTTAGTGCGTGCGTGTGTATGTGTGTCTGTGTGTGTGTGTGTGTGTGTGTGTGTGTGTGTGTGCGACCACAATCAAAGAAATCCATACACTACCACCTGACACAAGAAGTGAGTCAGCGTGTGAATGAATTGTGCTTGACAGTGACAGTTTAACAAGTGAGTGACATCTTGACAGTGTGTGTACAGTGTGTGTGTATGTGGGTGTGTTTGTGTGCGTGTGCGTGTGTGTGTGTGTGTGTGTGTGTGTGTGTGTGTGTGTGTGTGTGTGTGTGTGTGTGTGTGTTAGAAGCTTCCAGCCCCAGATAAAGACAAAGAGCCCAGCAGCTGAATTGAGCAGCAGCTCTCAGACAGGATTACACAACAGCTCTTAAAGAGTGCTTTTAATAGCAAGACTCTGACTGGATCTTATTTCCCTCCCACTCATCCCATCCAACCATATATATATATA
The DNA here is from genome assembly GCF_027596085.1 of Anoplopoma fimbria. NCBI lineage: Eukaryota > Metazoa > Chordata > Actinopteri > Perciformes > Anoplopomatidae > Anoplopoma > Anoplopoma fimbria. Next base: position 17,661,251 of record NC_072458.1, read on the forward strand.
TATATATATATATATATATATATATATATATATATATATATATATACACACCCCTCCCCCTCTTCAATAATGTTCAATCTAAACAGAATCACACACAGTAATGTGTAGTGCAGTGTGTATGTGTATGAGTGTGTATGTGTGTGGTGTGATTCTGTACTGCCCGTGCTTCAAATCTCATTAAAAATCGCTGCCAACTGTTACAGTCCAACATGTGAGTGCATGCGGGTCTCTCCAACTCTCTCATTTTGGTTGTTATTGTTTAAGGAGCGTTATTATGATTGAATCAACTTGTTTTTCACCTCGACTTGGAGCCTCTCCCCACCAATCACATTTCACTGCCAGAACGGCCAATCACAACGTCCACGCAAAGCTGGAACGGGTGCAGGTATCAAGCTGGGAATCCCTTGGCTGCACGAACAAGGCCCGCGGAATTAAGCTCAGCTTTAAATCCAATTTTAAAAACCTCACCATACCATAAAGATTGGACGGGGGTTGTTGCCGTTTCGCTCAAATCAAATGGTGATTTTATTGAGATTAATCCGTGTCTTAATACTGCTCAATTGGAGGCTGGTATGGAGCCAAATGGGATGGCATAGCAGGGGGAAAGCATTGAAGGAGGGACAAATAGAAGGGAGACAATATCACTTATCATAAAACGCTGTTTGGATATGATAACATGACAGGAGAAGTCGGTGGAGGATTTTGGATCAACTGGATGTCAAACACACAGATGGTGCGAAAGTCCTGTTAATCCTACTGCAACTTGCGATTCCCCTCCTCTGTGTTCCTTCTTTTGCCAGGCTGTGTCAGAAAAGCGATACACACAGTAAACGGCAACTTCAAAGGCATTATGGGAATCTTAAAGGGGCACCCCACTGATTTTACACACAACGCTCAGTTTACTGGCCACGAGCAGCACTACTCGGCCTGGGAAAACAATTCAATTACGGCCTCTGTGGCTCTGGAGGGAACTTTTTGAAGTTTGGAAAAATAACCCTGATGATATCAAGGTGATGTCATAAAGGTTATCTCAGCTTGGACTCCATAGTGAAAAGTTTAAATGCAAAGCATGTGTTACAAACTGGAGGTGTGATCAGATTTTAAAATACATGGTTTGGCTTTTTTTATATATTTTTTGGTCTCCTTTCCGAAAAGGATCTGATTCAAATGTTAAAAAGTTAACTCCCAGTTTCAGTCTTGATTGATGTCTGTTATCAGATGAAGGTGAACATTTATTTAGAATTCACTGAACTGCAATTTTAAGCAGTAGATCAGATTTACATTCAGTTTGCTTTGAAATAAAAACAAATACAGAAAAATTGGCCTTTTTACAAGCAAAAAAAAACTTGGTCAAACACAAAAGGGACAGTGAGAGGAGAAGCTCCAGGGTTTTGGAAACAAAAGACCATTAATCCCCACACATGATGGGTGGTACATTTAAGTAGATTACAGCAACCAATCTATTAGATTAACCTCATATTAATTTGAATTTAAGGGATGATCTGTAGTTACATCTGTTTGCTGTGACACCCCCATGTCATCATCTCTTGTTATTGTCCCCTTTTAAACCCCCTCGCCTTGTGCCATGCTTTCGCACAGCCTGCGCGTAATTCAACGTGAGCGCACAAGGATCGGTGGGGGTGTGGGTGTGGGGGGGTACAAAAGGGTTTAACCCGAGCACCCAACTGGCATGGGCTGGCATGGGTGACTGAAGAGCGGCAAATCGGACCTGAGGCACACTCTGTCCCCGGTGTGACCCGATAACGCAGAGCAATATCAGGCTTGGAAACCAGACACCTCGCCGATGCGTCACAGCGCGTAATAGTTGGCTGTCCAAAGGGAACCGTGGGAGGGGGGGGGGAGTCTGGCTCCGTGTGGCTTCTCCTACATGCAAAAGGCTGCAATCCCCCAAATACGAATGAACCCAGTGAACCCCACATGCAATGCTCACACCGCCCCTTTCCACGCACTGTAGCGCGGAGTGACATGGGGACACGCCACCGACATAAATTTGCGGGAACCAGGGGGTCAATTATGTGGCTTTGAAATATGCAGGAAAAGGAGTTCTGCTAACAGACCCCAGACTTAAAGCTAAATATAGTGCAGCTTTAATTCCTCCACTAAAAACCTCCACCATGTGTCAGTGAAAACATTCTTTCATGTGGCCTTTCTTACCTTCCATCCGGCTGAACTGTTGCTGTCGCCTTTATCCTTGAAATAAGGAACAAAGCGAACCATCCAGTCGTAAATCTGGGACAGGGTGAGTCTCTTCTCCGGGGTGCTCTCGATGGCACGGGTGATGAGGTCTGCATAGGACAGGTTCCCCCACGCGTTCCTCCGGGAGGACTTGGCTTTGCGCAGCTGCTGGCCGGCCACGTCGAGAGCCGCCCCGGACATGCAGGCTGGAGCGGCCACGACCGGAGCCGGAGCGCCGGCCGGGTGCTTGAGCTCCGCCGGTGCGCCGCCTTTTCTCTCGGCCCGGCACGCTGGCACGTTGTACTGCTGCTCCACTTTGACCGACGCCAGGGCCAGACCACCTTCTCCCCCGGGGAAATCCTCCGGACACGGCAGCGGCCAGGTGCACGACCGCGACCGACTGTGAGGCTCAAATTCCGAATCGATATCAACCTGATGCGCATCCATGCCGCCGCCGTTCTTCATCATCATCAGCATGGTGCTTTTTTTCTCTCTCCCGCTGAATAGATGTCAAAAATCGGGCAAGGTCACTACTACTAAAAAAAAAAAAAAAAGAAGCACAAAAAAATAAAAAGGAGAAAAAAAAAAAAAGCCTGTCAATAACAATAAATGAACGTCTGCCCAGTGAGTTTTTAAAAAAAATGCCCAAACTGGTCCCTAATTCAAATGAAAAAGAAGAAGAAATGTGTTTTCATTCACAACCAGTGTGGAAGGAAAAAGAAAGCCGGCAGCGGTGTGGGGGTTATTATCATTCTCCTCAGTGCAACAATGTGGCATCACATCAGGACAGATGAAGGTGTATCCGAGGCATCAACAACAGTATCAGTCTCTCTTCCATGTTAATGACACAACACCGGCTGCGTGGCTGCATGCAGGGACCGAGGGACGGTCAAACATCCAGAATGAAAGCCAGACACACTTGGAGAAATGTCTCAGTGCCTCGCTCCGGCTGCAGCAACAGTTGATCCTTTTCTGGACAGATGATGGGTAAACGCTTATCAAACTCCAGCAAAATAACCTGACTTTATAAGAATTGTCTCCAGGCTGGTGATGCCAGCTCTACTACCGTCTTTCTGCAGATTGGTGGGTGAAACTCACTCACTCACTCACTCACTCACTCACTCTGCGAGCGCAATTACTCCCTTAGAAATAAAAAAAAAAATATATCATGAATCACTTATATGAAGCATTTCCAGACGAGAAAAAAAAAAAAAAAAAAAGCCCTGGTGGATTTGATTAGGAGCATCCTCTGTGTCTCCTCTGCACGCCGCCTGACGCCTCACTTGGCAGAGGAGATATTTCTACCTTTTGTCTTTGGCTTTCCGTTCACATGTCACATGGGTACCGTCTCTCTGCCTTTATACTACGAGCCTGTGTGTCTCTGAAGGCTTCAAGCCACTTAACTGTAGCCTGGAATAAAGTGGAATAAGTGCTGCTTCCATATAATTGGACGCCGCCTCGATCAAGTCACTCCCTCCAGAACAGGTTTCCAGAGGAGGAGGAGGAGGAGGAGGAGGAGGAGGCTGTGTTTGTGTGTGTGTGTGTGTGTGTGTGTGTGTGTGTGTGTGTGTGTGTGTGTGTGTGTGTGTGTGTGTGTGTTTGTGTGTGTGTGGTGGGGCGATATTCCCAACAATACAATTTCCAAAGGCAGCCAAATATATACAGACAAATTCAATCACATACATCATGTTTTTTATCCTGTTTTTTTCTTAACTGTAAGTTGCCATAAGTTTTTTTTTTTTTATTTTATTATTATTATTATTATTATTATTATTATTCGTTGTTCTTTTTGTTGTTAATGATATTTAATGATAAAGATAAATCTTAAAATATATTTACAAAAGGTTACAAAGTTTTTTATTTGTCATTCTAAGACAGTGTTGCATAACGAGATGTAGATTGTAGTCCCAATTTGATAGAAAATTCCATTTTTTGCATTTATTTAATAATCCAGTGAGTGATGGATTGTCCATCTAATAATAAAAGCCTCGTCAAAAAACAACTTTTCCCTATAATATTTAAAGTTCTGTCCGCCTGTATAAAAAAAAACGTAGAACCTACCCTTTTCATAAGTAAATCCTCAGGAAGGTTACACATCGTGTTTCTATGTAGTTTAGATTAATGAGGCAGCCTAAAGCTTCATGGGATAAAACCTTGATTTGAATACATTTGGCCAATATTTATGTATTTTCTTATGTAATCCATAAGTAAGACACTGTGTCCAGTTGCAAATAACTAAGTTATTTATACTTTCTCCCCAAGCTGTAGGTTTTTTATCCCGGATTTTAGAGATACTGAGTTCATGATTCCCAATGCCCCATGTACCACCACCAGAAATTGTGTTATTATTTGGATTTTTCTTTTTTCCTTTTCTTGTAATTGAATCATTCAGTTTAATCTTTTTGTTTTTTCTTTAAAATGAAAATCCTCAAATCCTTCTGCACACACAAAGGGATACGATTCTGGGGTACTAATGCTGAAGTCTTTATTTATTTATGAATTTGATGTGCTAGAAATGATAACAATTTAACACATTGAGTCAAAATAGTTGATTTAGCCAGCAGTATAAACATTTTTATAAACAAGAAAATGGATTTTGGACAATTTGGCAGAGATGCTTGTAATTTGGCAGAAAAACTTTTGTTTTGTTTAATTACTAACTCTGTGACAGGACAGTACATCCTCTGTGGGATGAACATACTTTTTTTGGTACCAGGAACTATGATTGAGGAGCTTCATTCAGATCGTTGTTCCTTCAGTCAATACGTAACGTTCTTCAGTTCCTGAAATGGGTCATGGGTGCCTGAGAAAGTCCCTGCAATGGAAATAGTAGCTACAGCCCCACCTTTTCTCACCAGTCAACGTACTGTGTTCACATTTTCCATCATCATCACTTCTTTTTCAATTGAAATACTATTTATTTTTATTTTGTTTTTGTTTTTCCCTCTGATTCATATTCCTTTTACTGGTGAAACCACCAACCTTCTCAACATACTCATCTAAACTGCTCATTATAATAAAATCAAATGGGATTAATTATCACATTGGATTCTTCCCATTCGTGGGGTCACAGAATCAAACTACCAACTCCCCTCGCTGTCTTTGTCACACACCATTGCCTTCAGTGGGTCTGAGTCCATAAAGTGGGCTCCATCAATAGCTGCTCTGTGTGTTTTGTAAGCTCCTCTGGAAAACCCCCAACGCTGATAGAGGCCGCCACTCTTTGACAGCCGGTTGTCAGTGACAACCGTAACCTCAAATGCACCTAAATGGAATGCTTTCATGAGGACTAAATGGGTCTATCAACATGAAGAGAGCTGGCGATCCGTGTGTGTGTGTGTGTGTGTGTGTGTGTGTGTGTGTGTGTGTGTGTGTGTGTGTGTGTGTGTGTGTGTGTGTGTGTGTGTGTGTTGAGTGTGTGTGAGAGAGAAAGAGTGGGGAGAGATGCTGTAAATGGGAACAAACAGAGGGAAAATTAAAAACACATGGCTCTGCGGTTTGGAGAGGAGATTTTTATGTGCAGCAGAGAAGTTGTAACAGGAATGTGGTGTGACTCCTATCATATGGAATGAAAACACGGAGGCCGTGCCAGCGGGGTGGATATAGCGTGTTCAGCTGTGGCTTACAGCAAAGTCCTCGTCATCACGACTAGGTGATGTACCGCCGCAGCGTAAACATGAGAAACATGAGTCACACGGTTGGACACGACACGAGGCAGACAGAGAATTACATGTTTTCACACAAAGGGGGGGCTTATTTGTCAAAAACAGTGTGGACTATTTGTGCAACATATGAAGTGAGCCTTATAATTCAGCTCCTCCGAGAAAGATATTTTTTACATCAGTGTTTCATTTCCCAGCTATTATTTGTCAGATTAACTGATTCTGCCAACTGGATTTTCTGTGAGATTCATGTTTATCCCTCGTCCCTCTGTTTCCTCTGCATCTAATATTGATGACATGCATATTGACTGTGTCTTCCACCTCCCTCAAGCCGCCTCTATACCCATTGATCTCTAAGTCGACTAATGCCCAACGGAAGGGATGAAGTGGAAGGTACATAACATCATACCAAAAAATCTGTTTAGGATGGCATAAATCTGTCTGAGGTGGCCAATATTTTGGGAAATATGCATCGCATTAAACCTAAAGTCAAATGAGAGTGCAGACATGCTGTAGCTCAAGGTCGTGTCGGCCTAGCTTAGCACATATATTGCGGGTAAAAGTCAAATAAAATGCCGTTCAAGCTGCCTTATTTACTTGTGTAACATCAGAGGGATCACTCTTACGAACCCGCAGAGAATTATCATCCGACTTCGCAGTTCCCCTCTGCTCTACGAAGAGTTCCATCACATTTAAGCTCACTGTTTTGGATCAGTGTCACCTCTCTTGTAACCTTGTTTCTAGCGCCAGGCAGCTGATTTAAGTAAAAGAAGAAAAACACTTAAAAACTGTACACCACCTGACTAGCACTTAACGGTAAGCAGACAAAATTATCATCAGGTGGCCAGAAACATGTCTCCAAATAGATGTCGTTCCATGTTCGTGAGATTCTTAAATATTCGTAATCAACAACTTTATAAGTAGATACTTTGTCATAGTCGTGTTTGCAGCCAACCCGAAATTCCAACCCTGCTCCGATGTCCCCAAGTGGCCAAAAAATTCAATTACTGAGATGCAGCTTTAACCTTAGAGGTGGCGGATCAGTAAATCTTTATGTGGGTTGTTTTGTAAGGCACTGGCATGACCCACTTTGTCATTTAGGTACAGAGACTTGTTGTGAAACGCATCAACCACAATGTCTGGTTTGTACGTTGCTATTTGTACATTGCATGAGAAGCTTTGGAAGGCATATTTTTTATACGTTTTGACAGAGTTAGCTGTGTGTCCCGTGCTTGTTGTTGTTGTGCTTATAGGCTGAACACATCCATGCTGTTAGCGGACACATACGGATGACATTGATTCTTATTACGACAAAGAAGTGTATGTTATGAACTGTTTTTGGAAATTCATGGAGGCAGCATGATAAGTGTCCAATTTGTGAAAGTTGCTGAGTGTAAAAACGGGTTCATAAGGGGAAAAAGTTTACTCTTTTCGGAGAAACTAATAGATTTTTTCTTTTATCTTGACAGTTGTTTGCATTGGGCCGATCACCAACTGGGCTCAGGGTTTACCCTTGACTATTCCACGGCCCTGTAAACCTTAGAGTGAACACTAATTGCCACTTCTCCACGGGTCTTCCTCCTTCATTTTCATGCCTTATCCAGTGAGTCAGTCAACCTGCAGGATTATTGATGTGTTTACTGTCGGAGGGCGATGCCACTCCCTGCCTTGGGAAACCCTGAGGCTTTCAACTGTTGAGTAACACTGACTGCTGCCACCGCATCCAATCAGCAACGTTGGGATTGAGCTCTTCTCTGCTCATAATGAGGCAATACAGAAGGGAAGAGATGGTGGCACCCTGAGTTTTTGACTCACCTCTTTCGCTTCATTTAATCATAAAGCTGAATTTCAACCATGGCCCATGGATGTCTTCATGCCAACCCAACACAAAGGGAAATACATCTGTCAAGACCTCACAGCTCCCTCAAGGTGCAAGAATCAGATCCAGCTTTCAGAGAAAATTTGGTTTTTACTTTCTTACTTTTGTAGTTTTGGCCATTCATTCTTAACCCATCTGACTTTACAGCATGGCTACCTTTCTCCCAAATCTCATCAATAACTTTGGTCAGCACAGTGTTATCATTTTTCGATGGAATTCGTAACCGAAAACCAAGAATATAAAACACAAGATTTGACAATCCAGATTAATATTTAGAACATTATTTGGCCACAACTAAAAACATTAAATTTCATAAAGTTGATATGTTGAACGTCTTAGCAGCCAGTTGCCTATATACATATCAAACAGACACCGAAGAAACACTAAGTTTGAGTTGTGTTTCTTGGCAACATTCCAGCTAACTCTTCCTTAAGCTGTTTTGTCTTGGTCTCCACAAACTACTGCAAAAAACACCTGGCTCATTAGCTGCTAAACTATGTTCACAGCTCAGTCTCCAACTTTGTCTGCCTGCTGTTTACACTACAGTACAGGTACCGTGGTGTATAGTGGGTTTAAACATTTGTTGCTGAAAAACAGCTGCTGGAAACGAGGTTAATGAGAACACAGGAACAAACCAAAAGTTACAAAAAGTCACGGGCCATAAAACCAAAACAAAAGCAATGAACTGTAAAGTTTGGTGATACATTTCAGTGGGTTTATGACTGTGAGTGAGCCCTTTCATATTCCACACTGTCATTTCATCCATTGTTAATATAAAAAAAACTGATCAGTGCAGCTTTAAGAGTCTTAAGAATTTTAGCTGTCAGCTCTAATGAGCCCTGACGGAGGCTAACACAGCTAAAACATGTTGCTTTTTAATTTTCAAAGACTACAGCAGCTCAAGTCGTTAGTTAGCATGTGTTCAACGAAAGAACAAGAACTAATGACTGAAATCCCCTACTGTGGTGCTTTTTAAAAAAGAAAACCTGCTTTGTGTTTGTCCTCTGTGGCCCCTAGTTGGGTATCTAGTTGGGTGAATCTATACACTAGCTTTGGGCTAGTCTATTACAGTACTCAACTTTGTCTCAGTGTTCAGCCTCAAACAACCTCCTCTCTTTTTTTTCTCTCCTCTCCATCAGTCCATAATCCCTCCCTCCAGCCCTCCCTTTTTTCTTTACAACCAGCCCCAGTTACATAAGACTGCCAAAAGTGTTGTTTTCCAGTGGGACTCACTGCTGTGTGCGGAAACTGTGGGAGCGGAGGGTTGGGCATCTCAGCCCTTGTACTGCCAATGGCCATCCCAGGAATGCATCCTCTCTGTGGGTCTGGGCCGCAGCCAACCATGTGGCCTCCCAATGTCACCGAGGCACTTAGGCAAAAAAAGAGACTGTTTTTTATTTTCCCCAAAAAACAAAAGCCTGCATGTTGCACCCATATTGCCAGTCCATGTTGAGGTTGTCTAATGGTGCACGTGCGTATTCCTTCTTCTGCTTTTTTATATGTAGAAACCACAACATTGAGTCACCGCCCTTTGATGAATACAAATACAGTTTAAGTAATATTTAAAGAATCCCCCCTCAAGCGATGTTCAATGGTGAAAGGGTTCAAGCAGACGCAGTGACAGACTTCTCTCTGGTGTACCTGACATAAAGAGGTTTAGCTAACACTACCCGACACCTACGGTTAATCCTATTTCATATTGCACTCTCAACCATGAAATCCACTCACAAGAGGAAAAAATACACAGTGATGCAGTGCAGAGGTGTTACAAAGATAATCTTTCCCCTGCCACTTTTCCCCACTGGCTTTAAAGCAACAAAAGCCGGCAGGTTCAATTAAGGCTCGGGGTAGGTTCTTCTGAGCAGAAGGAGGAACGTTTGGTTTTTGTGAAATTAGGAATAAAATAAGGAATGGTATCACACTGAGTCAGCAGGCGGTGCCAGACATATGGCAGACATTGGTGGTAACCGCGCTGTAAGGATTTTTTTTTTTTGCCAAGGCTTGATTTGACCCAGTCCTGTAAAGCTTCCTGATGGTGGTTGCAGAAAGTTAATCACATGAACTCTTCCAGGCCTTGCGGTCTGCTAACCCAGCACTGATCCCAGAACTCAGGCACGGGTATGTTACGGCCTTTTGACAGCACAACATCGGCCTCTACACGACCGTCACAACTGAGGGGTTCAAAGAGAGGAGCAACGCTAAACAGAACTGGGCTTCTACCAACATGTTCTCCAACACAAACGAAACATTAGGCTCAAAGCTCATACGTGACCCTGGAAATGGATGTCAAGAAAACAACCTCACCATTTAGTAGCTGTTCTGGTCTGATCTTCGTTAACAGATGGAGCTCGCCCAGTTTTTATGGTATTGTGGTTGTCCAAATTTAGAATTTTTAGGAGCACATTAACGACTCCTTGTCCACGTGGGTTTAAAAGCTGATGTTCAAAGTACATTCTTTAACAAATCCTTGTACAATGAACCATATGATATCTTAATAAAAGTGATATTGTTTTATTTTTTTGTGTTTTTCTATAAATGTCCAGCAACACAAGGGATCACTTTGCCTGCACAAGCAACAAAACTATTTGGTTAGGTTTAGGAAAAGATCGTGGTTTGGGTTAAAAATAGCTACCGAAGTAGCGTGATTTAAGTACTGAAGTTACGTAGAATTTTTTTATCACAATTGACTTCTGAATCACACAAAACACGTATGCCAGATTCCTTGATGAAATTGCAATATTATTAGACCCACCTGTCCACCCCGAGCCCTTATGTTGTCATAGGGATGTCATCAATATGTGCTTGATCTTCATACTTTTAGCAAAAATGTCCAATCCCAATCACCACACTCCTGCAAAGTCCATGAGGGTTTACGACTGTCGGCGGCTGTGGCGTAGTGGAGAGCAAGGTAGTTCTCCAATCAGAGGGTCGGTGGTTCATATGTGTCCGGCTTAACCCCATCGGTGTGGACTGGATGTGAATGAATGTTAGTTAGAGTCTGATGGTGGCACCTTGCATGGTAGCCTGTCATCAGTGTGTGAATGGGTGAATGATATGTAATATACTACTGATTGTAAGTCGCTTTGGATAAAAGCGTCTGCTAAATGACTGTAATGTAATGTAATGTCCCACTGTCAAATCGTTGAGTGACAGACTTTTTGAGCCATTTATCAACAATTTCCCTAAGTCCGCCTTACTGCAGACATTGCCAAAGGGTATTACCCACAATTCATAGCAATGTGATGTTAAACACGGGGTTACAAGTGGAAGCCGGAGACGTTAGTGAAAATAGGTAAACAAAGAGGATGGCTCATGGGTTTTAAGCCAGGCATATTTAAATTTACACTGAACATTAAGGATTCAAGATGAAACATAAAAACACATGAAAGCAACGGAATGCAAGCAGAGACTTTATTACACAGCTTTATTCATCAAATATAACATTTTGATATTTAATCTTTTTTGACAAAAACGAGTAATTCAATTATTTGTCTATTACCTCTCATCTTGTGAGGCAAAAGCCTGGAAAATTTCAAATCAGAGAGTAAAGAATATCAAATTAATACCCACAATATAAATTACATTTTCTGACATTGTCATGGTAACGTGATATGGTGCAGCAAAGTGCCGTCCCGTTCGCATTGACACTATTTGAACGCCTTACAGTCTCTCTCACTCAACCATTTAAAAGTTCCTGAAGTTTCAGGGTTTAAGGCTTTAGGGGAGACATTAGGATTGGGCTTTGTTACCAATTGGGGTGTGGTGTTTGAAAGAAACACGATCTAATGAGAGATGCCATGAAGTTGAATCATGGGAAATACAGGACCCAGAATTTTGGGGGAATGGCATACACTAGGGAGGGAAAGTCAAGATACCTCTGCCTCCGTTGCTTCCATTTGGACAAATCTTTTTTTAATATGTCTCTTTCAAGTCGTCCAATTTAATGGAAGTGTAATACTAAATCACTTCTAAGTACCCTTTTAAAGGTTTGGTTCAATTCAGGCAACTTATAATAAATCATTAAGGTTAGGGAAGGATTGTGGCGGTGGATAAAATAAACTAACGCTGACATTTGTTGGATGATGGTATGCAAACTGATGCCTTGTTTTTCTGTCTCTGGGTTTAGTAGAAATATACTCGTGACCTGGAGCATTCTCAGGTCAATAAAACAACACAATTTACTGTTTCTTCTTGATTATTCATGGCAAGGTTGCAAAAGCCCTCAAAAAAGGCACCAGTTGGACAGTGTCCAGTGCTGGTGCAATAGCTTTTTTTCATGCAGAACTTTTCTAAACTTCTTAGAACAACTTGGGATTGGTGGGGATTGCAGCTAGTGAGGGGGCCGCAGGTTGACAGGAGGCCGTAAAGAAAGGCAGCAGACAGTGCGGGAGGCCGGCTGTGACAGAGGATGGCAGGGCGGGTGTCACCAGGTACCATTCCCCCTGTCTCGCCATATCTCAGGAGTTTCGCCTGGCTGATCAGGGCCGACAGGACCGCTGCTCCCAACCTTCAGTCAGCTGTCACACGAGGTCACCGCGGAAAGACAAAGTATGCGAGTCACACACTGTACAGGCCAGACACACGTCGGCTACATGCGTCCGCATTCAGTAGCGTGTGCTTGTGCTGCATGTGAAGTGTGACCCCCCCCCCCTCCTCCTCCTCCTCCTCCTCATTTTAGTTTCAGCCCGAGTGCAGGCTGTGGTGGGCAGAGAGAGGAAATGATGTGGTGCTGAATTTAATTTCTCTATAATTTCTATTATCTTGGCCGTCACGGGCAAACACTGGGGAGTGAAAATGGAGGAATAAAAAAAACACAACAACTTGGATTAGAGGAGAAAAAATGAGGGAGTTCAGAGGGTCGTATATCATTAAGCAATTGAGAAAGTTAATTAGGCAGCTCTGATAATTATTGCCATGGCAACCTGAGCGCACTCATGCAGATTTGATTAACGAGGTGCCATTTATCTGTGCTGGCTAGACAGCAGGGCCTGCACAGAGCTTGAGAGACACCTAAAGGTGGAAGCTATGTAATGTATGCTTTATCCACAATGCACGCTTATAATCCATTTAATTCATACGAAATACAGATAACTACTTCCTCTGGAGAAAGAAAATATATGTGGCACAATTTATTGCATCACTTATGGGGATATCTGAAGTGAAACGCAGCTTTAGTTTTCTATTTTCCCTCATTTTCTCGTTCTACTAACAAATCATTTGAAAAGCGAGACTGTTAAGAGTGTTTCCCATTAAAATAACGGCATTTCTATAACCATAAGAGACTGTCAATGGCTTATTATTGGTGATGGTAATGTGATTTACATCTACAGGAGTGCAGTGAATGAGACATAAGGGGTGTTTGTGGATTTCAATACGCATGTTGCCCTCTGGTGGAAAAACAACATAATTTTAAGCTTGCGTGCCTTTTCTGCTGAAGGGTGTCTTGAGTCTTGTTTAGCAGCAGGCAACGTATTGTCAGGCACAGAGACACTTCATTATGTGGCGGGGACGATTATTAATGGCTGTTAAGAGAGCACAGTACAGCGGTAATGTGCAAAATAAAGCAAAAGAAACATACTGCATTTGAAAAGACAAGCTGAGCCATTTTCAAACACAATAGCTGTCACCAATCAGGACTGGATTCAAAAAGAGACAACAGATAGGTGCTCAAAATCTTCAGAGAATATCTTCATCAACACGCTGAGAAAATGACACATTTAGCATGTGCAGGAGACATGCTATCAAAATCAGTTTGCAAAAAAAAATCACTTAATTAGCACTCCTAAGGGTTCTTTTTTCTTTTCTTTTTTTTTTTTACCATAGATAGGACCGTTAGCAGCATGCAGACAAAAGTGAATACATGAAAGTGAAGTAAGCTCAGTGGGAGATTTCTCTAGGGACCCACTAATCCTCCTCCACATCGTTTCACACACACAGCCAAGTGAGAGGTATGGATTATAGTTTATTATACAAATATCAAGCGTAGATGAATTCTAATAACAGTCATATCAATTAAAGCCCTCTCACTCCAAGTGTTTCATAAATATCTGACAATGGCACTCGCTTAGAAAGCCACATTCTGGTTTAAAAATAGAAAAAAAAGGAGAGAAAAAAGACACATTGATTTTACTGTCACAAATACGGGTTTCTTTATTGAGCTCCTTTGAAGTCAATCCTCACCCACAGTTCGTAGCCTTGTCGCAGTCTATTACAGGTATGTCTACTACTCTTTTCCCGGCTTGTGACATTTTATTCCTATTTTCATGAGTAAATCAGCGGCTGACCAAATATTATTCACACAAAGAAGAATTCATACAGAAGGTGGTCGGGAAGAATATATATGAGACAGGGAGGAACATGAGAACTTTTAAGACTATTCTACAAAAAGTTGCATTTCAATGCAGTCACAGCTGATCTATGGTGGCTAGCTCAGTATGTACTTCATATACAAAATTCATATAACAAACCCCAGTAAGATATCAGCTAAAGCCTCACATGTCAGCTGTAAAACATATTTAGCTTTTTTTTTCTCCTTTGTTTGCACTCTCAAGGAGAGGCCTGAATATCAATGCATCCACAAAATGCATGAAACATATATAAAAGTCAATAATTTCTCAATTTTCTTTAATATCAGCCATGTGAAAAAAGGTCGAATTTGGTATTGTTGAAGGTAAATATTAAAGCTGCAATAATAAACAATTGCATAAATGTCCCTGAGTAATATAAAGTGGGTTTCCCATAATCTGACAGAGAATAATAATACAACTCTGCAGTTCTTTTTAGCCTCTTTTAGCCCACAAAGTCTGCTCTCAACGACCTCACTTCTACGAGCTAAATGTGAACATTGGACTCAACTTTGTCAGGTGGCCAGAAATGCCACAAATTTTTTTTAAAAAGTAACGGGATTGATGACTCCCATATTCATCGCACAGACACACAGGAGCTCCTCTGGATGTCCAGGTTGGCTCGGTGTGGTTCTGTACTCACATTAGTACAGAAGAGTCAGACCATCTAATACACAATTTTTGGGGAATATATGAGCCAGAGAAACATTAAATAATATTCAGGTTACCCTAAAAGCCTAGATTCACATTTGGATTTGGAAAACCAAACTGTTTATTCTTATTTGTTGGACTTTGATTTTTTCTTTCTGAATCTACCTCCCTCTGTCTAAAATGAAACCAGCACAAGCTATGAATTATTAATACCTCTTCAGCTGTCAATCTTTTTTTCTTTTTTTTCGCAAATGCATCCAGAGTTTGAAGCTGCTCAACATTCAGGAGTTTTAGCTTTTATTTCAATCCAGACTTCTTTTTTTTTTTTTTTTTTTTTTTTTTACACCCTGCTGAGAACCAACAGCAGCAAACAAAGACGTCTATCTGGCTCTTCAGGCAATCCCAGCAGGCCTTTCAGCTCCTCATTCCTGCCTTCAGCTCCCCTGGTGCGGTGCTGCTTTGGGTCTGGGGTTTTTCCCTCAGAATGTAGACACCCTGAACAACATGGTAGAGCTTAACCTGCTGGGGCTTGTGTGGTTTTCAGGCGTATTCGTACCAGGAAAGCCCCATGTGCTGAAAAAGACACTCCAGGGCCTAAGACCGTTTTCATTCATGTCTTTTTTGTGACTGGACAATGGAGAGAGAGATCGAGGAGAGAAAAGTAGAAGAGATGACAGTAAAACATATGCCAACATGATTATATCAGGGATACCGGTACCAACAGAAAGAGGACTCAATATTAGTATGATTCAACACAGAGAGCTTTAAGTAAAAATCATTTCTAGAAAACAGGGATTGGAACAACAGTCCAAAAAACTGAAGAATGATTTAAAAAACTTAAAGAAAACCCCACAGTTTACAGCTTGACCACTCACTGAAACAGAGAAGACAAAGGTGAGTCCACAGACTAAATAGACAATGAAAGGAGGGTGATAACGAGGGACAGGGGACAGCAGGACTAATGAAGGACAGGTGCAAACAATCAGGGCGGGGCAGACAATCACAGAGGGGGGAAACACACATGTGTAGGAGGTTAATTACCTGAAACTAGAGACAAAGGTGTCAAAGGTAAAACAGAGGAGAGCAGGACATGACAGATTGTGAAAAAGCCTCCAAAAATGACTTTAATGCACTTATTCTGTGCCAAGAGAAATGATATACACATCAACAGAAAGTCATAAATTTACATTTCAAACTATGGATCTCAGGTCACGCATCTTAACCGTTTTAAATGACTGATCATATAACTTTTAGATTGAAGTGAATTTAAAAAAGGTAAACATTCCATTTTAGGAGAAGCTTACATTTTTCTGCCATTTACGCCACAACCTGAACTAGTGGCTAGAAATATATCTGTTTTAATGATAAAAAAGTTTTAAAAACCTGTTCTGTATGGCCTTATGGTCAAACTCTTTGAGCTTGGTTGCTATGAAAGCGAATTATGAATGTGTGTGTTTGCATCTCAGACAAGAGTCTTCTTATATCCGCATTACACTGTGCAATAATAGTTAAAAAAGTTAAAAATAGTTGAAATAGTTGTTTTTTTTCTCTGTCTGTAAATATAATATTTCAGTTATTGTTGTTTTTTCTACTGTTTTTTTTTTTATTGCTTATTTATAATACTTGTTTTATTTCATTTTTTAGCTTGTCTTCTTCTACTATGTCTCTTGTGTGCACTTTACTCTACACTGTTGTAAGCCTGCAAATTTCCCCGCTGCGGGACTAATAAAGGATTATCTTATCTTATCTTATGAGGAGAGTTAGTTAGTTGTCAGCAGCCGGTGAGTCCTGCAGTGTGTTTGGCTAATAGAGCTAACATTACCATGGCTAATACAGCTAACACTTAATGGAACTAAATACACTGCAGGACGGACAGTTTCTCTTCAGAGGAGGCGTTAAACAGTCAACACGAAGCACTGAACTGTAGTTTAGCTGCACGAAGCCGATGCAGTTTAAAATGAAAGAGTGAAAAATGCATCTGATACACCTGGTCAAGACTGAGGGTTTGTTTCAGACACACCTGGTGTATATCTGCACTCTACTGCTTGCTTTTCAAGGTCTTTATTATGTTTGATATTCAATTTCTATTTCATGTAAAACTGTAAATGAAGTATATCTTAGACCGGTACTCCTGATGGTTTACTTTGGCCCTAGAACGCCCTCAGCACACGCCGTGCCTCCGTGAGGTCAGGTTGCTCAGTTCACGGCTGAGGTCAGTTAGGTGTTAGATGAACAGGAGTTAATTGAGCTCACCTCCACGAACTCAGCTCCTTTCATCACACGCAGGTGAAGTCCTGGAGGAAGCTTCCCCTGCCCTGGTTTTTTTTATTTTGTTTCCACATTGATTGACAAATTATTAACAAATTCATCCGGCACTCTGACAAGATGTGAATTTTTGCTACAGCTTGGTTTGTAGCTGAATTACAAAACAATGCAAATTGAAGTTGTATTTATCCCTTAACATACAGCTTCTTTATTTAAACCCACGCATCAAAAACATGTTTTTACCCTGGAAGACACTCGTAGTGTTGCACTGATCTGTACACACAAAAAGTGAAAGAAGTAGTTGTTTAAAGAATTAAAAAATAGAGAATAAAAAAAAAAAATCTGTACAATAGCATTGACTTGAAATTAGTTTCAGTTTTAACAACGTTAAAAAAAACATTTTTACCGTTAAGTACTTTTGCCGTATTGATGTAGCGTAGCCGGCTACATTCTCTTGGGAGTCTTCAGTGTAGTGAAGCTTCATTTAATGCAGAGTAACTGGTAGATTAGCTCACTACACTTTCAAAGAAGCTTGACCAACACTGCAAACTGATGTCTTTATAATCCTAGTGGATCAAAAAAAAAAAAAGAGATACAGACCAGTACTGGTGCATTTGAAAATAAAGTGTATCTGCAAACAAATGAAAACTGATTTTTTTTTTCTCCACGAGGAGGTCAGACGTCAGTGTCAGCTACAGAATCATGGCAGCCTGGATGGACCTGTTCAGCCCAGGAAGCCAGGCCCTGCTGTGATGATATGTAATAGTCAATTTCACTTCCATAAAAAAATATATAATTGCCTCCAGTAAAACAGTTCACACACACACAAGCCACACCCGTGACCACACAGCTGTGCGTGTTTGTGCTTGGTGTGGACCATAAAGCAGCTTTGCTTACCACATTTAAAATTAATGAAGAAAATGGCATTTATACAATACATGACTTGTTATCCAAATTAATTAAGAGTTCACTTTCATCATAAATCTTTGAGACTGGGTGCAGCCCAGAGACTGTGGTTTACTGGCAGCCGTACTGCCTACGATGCTGCAGAACCGGAATGATCAGTCAATCACATGTTTCGCCTGTGACTTCTCTGTCGTGGAAACGTAATGATTAGCAGTGTCCATATCACTTGGAGCATTAAAAAGGAAGGTTTTGCATTTCTGCCATGCCCTCTAAGACATTTAAAGGCACCATAAATCACATAAGGCTTCATATAAATCATCTCTACAAGTTTCAAGTTCAACAGTGGTAAACCTGACTGCCATAACTGATATAATAGGCAACTATTAGGACTTGATGTCCCCAATTCTGCTGACAGCTCATTTTCGTGACCTTTATTAGCACAGTTTTCACAATCCAGGCCTCTCGGGGAAACTGAAAGTTGCATAAGCAGAACATATTAAGAAAATGAGCTATTATAAAGGAAAACTACATCAACAAAATGAGTTCCAGACTCTTAAAAACTATTGAGTCTATGTAGAGTATTTAATAATAGTTTCTTTATAGGATCTTGTTTCCTTTCTGTTGTAAAATTATTCCATTAACAAAGCAGCAGCTGAATTGAAACTATGTGAGAACATCACACTGGACTCACCATACGTGTCATGTTGGTGTTACTGTGTTGAAGCGCAGCATTGAATATGTGACTTATGCAAATGATAGAATTCAAACTTCATATTGACATAATTGAGTAGCTAAACAGTCCACAAAAACACTTTGTATTTGGTTGGGAGTCACTTGTAAAGTAAATAAAGTACAGCGTGTTGTTGTTGTTGTTGTTGGCTTTGTTGCCAACTTTGCCCACTTGTTTTCTACCTTGAATTCTGGGAAACTGAGGACTACAAGGAGACGGACATGCGGCGACTGTAGTACTTGAAGGAAAGCGTCTTAAATAAAGAGGGCATGAGACCAATTTTGACCTTCATTATTTTATATACAGCATCAAAATGCAGGGTACCCACAAATTCAGAACACAAATAAATTAAATATATATACAGTATATGATCAAACATAAGAAGCCTGAGCAATACGTCACTACATACAGGCAATAAATGATACACTAATAAATCTGTCTTAGTGTGTAAATATACAGAGCTAAGCATCTTTAGACTAAGACAGACAATACTATCTGCTACACTACGCCATAACTAACAAAAATTAACCAAAATAATGATTTTGTCACCATAAAAATGTGGGTTACGGCTTTAATCCAGGACTGTGAGATCATTGATGTTTCACAGGCCTCCAGGTAGACCGCCATTATTCTGTCGACTTGAAATGATGCTCATCGATGGTACAGAAGACATGCCCGTTATTTATCAGAGAGGTCAAGGAAGTTCTGTACAGAAAAGAGAGAGACAGGTTGCAGATTTAAGCATTTCATGCCCCCTCCTTGTTTGAACATCACCCATCATGTGCTGAATATGCCTCTATAGCACCCACATCCAAAAGCTACATGTTCATCCAGTACAAGAGATATGAGGTCCAGATGTACCTGATGTCTCTCACACTGAGGTAGTCCAGCTGTTTCTGCAGATCATGGAAGCTGATGCCAGTGTGGCAGTAAGAGAACCTCCTGAGTACAGTCAACACCTTGTAAAGGGAATCAAGAAATTATCTCATTTCACTTTATGCATGACAGGTTTCATTTCTCATCAACAGCAATGGGACTTTGCAGAGACAAGGTCATGGTTACTCAGGACAACCTCACTGTGTACCGTCTTCATCATTGACTAGTAGTGAAAACTGTTCACGGTGAGGACAGTTCCTGGAAAGACACTACAGCAGAGTCTTCCAAATGCAATTTTTAAAGAAAAGTACTTTGTAGTTATTTGTAGTATTGCAGCAATTTGTAAATAATGCTAGATCAAATGCAACATAATAATTTCCAGTAAACTCACCAAAATGAAAATCCATTCACCTCACTATAAGAAGATCTTTGTCATGGAGGCAGTAATAAGCTGCTGTAATTCAATGCTGCCACCATTACGGAAAAAAATATTGCTCACCTTCTTGTTACAAAATGAAAAAGATCTTGTCAAAACAAGACACCAACAACAAATTAACAAGATATATTTCATTTTATGACATATTTTGATGTTATAAAAAACAAAAAAACTAAAAATATTAATTTTAACGTTTTATATCAGTTAAACATCAACTTCTTAAATATCTTGTTACAGCACCATAAACATTTGGGTTTATTTCAATTTGGCATATTTTCCATAAATGTCACCGTTGCTAACTTTGCACTCTTAATTCAATTCAATTCAATTTATTTTGTATAGCCCAGAATCACAAATGACAAATTTGCCTCAGAGGGCTTTAGTCTCCATTGTACAAATTTGAGGAAATGAGGAGTTGCATTTAACAACATATATATCGTGGTGAACTGACCCTTTAAACCCACTTACCCGACCCTGGAGGGTGGACAAACCATCTGGTAAGACGTCTTTATGATGTTCGTCATCACTATGCAGCGAGGCAGCAGTGGTATTCATATTCACATCGAATTTCTGAATAACAACAGAGATAAATCCTAAATAGGTGTTTTTGCAGTTTTACAAGTGTTGAGAGGATAGAAACTAAAATCAGGCCAGTTGAGGCCATTAACACAATACCTGTACCAACTTTTTAACTAAAAGTAAGAAGAACACTAAAATGTAAAATCTGGGTCTCAGCGTTGAATTTATTTATCTCACAGACTGATTCTGCCTAATAAATAAGTTTGGAGTCAAAACCCTTTGTGGTATATAAAAAGGTCAAACAAAAGATTTATAAAATTAGAATTGCTGTTCCTGGTCAAAAGCTTCCACAAACTTGTGTACCTTTCGAAAAAGCCGCATATGGGCATGCACCACCTCCAACATGTGGGATGTGATCTCATTCAGGTCCTTGACACATCGGATATTTATTGCCAGCATTGACCTTTGATCCTGACGCAACATAAAAAAAAAAGGAATACATCACAGATATTGTCCCAAAATCAATCCTCACATCATTTTAAAGTCCATCATCGCTAAAAAAAAAAATTGCGTTTGCATTACTTACATTAGAGCTGCGTAGAGTTCCAGTAACCTTCATATATGTTCCAGGAGAAGTGGACATCAGAGTGCTGTCCTGTGAGAAACAGAGTTTGAAGCGTATTATTGTTTTCTAGATGTAGTTCTGAACCGATCCCGTTGATGCTGCTGGCCTCTGTGTTTACCCAGTGCTTCACGTTGAGAGGTGGGCCAGTCATGTCATCCACGGAGAACTGGATGTTCGTCACAAAGGGAACCCAGCCTCTGATGATGCCCACTACGGACACCTGGAGAGAGAGGAAGCACAAGCAAATAAGACTCAGCACAAGCAGTAATCCTCAGACCAAACTCCAAATTTGGCAATTTCAGATATTCTTTGATTTCCTGCAGGTAAAGAATGCAGTTTTTTTTCAAAGAGGTTTTGAATAACACCCAAGAAAGCATGGTTAGTACATGATTTAACATTTCAAATTTTTCCCAAATCTTAATTTTTGAGGGTCTTTGAAGTTTTTTTAAACATTCATTGTGATGTGTTCATAGTGGAGCGTTGCAATATCATGTTTGTTTTTTTTGTTTCCCCCATATCAATACTTTTAATTATCTGGACATTTTCACATCCTCTACGGACTTAAATAGAGTCACACAAGAACCAAATACCAGAGGTGGGACTAGGTTATTGTTTTTCAAGTCAAAAGTTACTCTCTGGGTCAAGGTCAAATGTCCCAAGTCATGTCCAAGTCCTAAACTTGGTGTTTCAAGGCATTATTTGAGTCCATTCTTGATCTTGGAAATCACATTTGTAAAACAAATTAACTTTAAGATCAATTTAGTAGTGCTCTGAAGCTTTTGATTTCAACACAGATGGAATTTACCAATTTGTCATTAAATAATAGATGTTCAGATTCTCATTTTTTCCTGAGCACATTAAGACATTCTATCCATGTTGTTTTCAAAGTAAAGTTGTGTAATGTCTGCTGGTGTGCACTGACAAACCCATTTCCTTCCTCATTGCGCAACATGATTGTCCGCTCTCAGATTGGTTTAAAAACGGAGACGAGGAGCTTGTAAAACACACTGAACACTTTCAAATAACAAGTGTGCAGATATTAAAAGGGCCCTTAAATTTAAATTGTAATGACTTTGCTGACCTTTCGTTGAATGCCACCATGAGGTTGGCATTTTCAGTTTTGATGGATTGGCATGAAATTGCAGAAGATATTCGAGGTCATCTGGGGAACAATTTTATGGACTTTAGTCATCCACCTGACTTTTGTTCCACCAACAGATCAACTTTTAACCCGTCAGATACTTTGGTTTATGATCAGAAGCATTGCTGTGACTTATTATCTTTCGAACTTGCAAGTCTTGACTCGATTCATGACTCGCGTCCAAGTGAAGTCAAAACCTCAGCCCTGTGTATCACTGGCCTTTTTGCACAGCAGCATTTCTGTCATTGCAGGGTAAACACAGGTGTAATCAATTACATTGATTATGGCCCTGTTCCATTCCAATTTCATCAATTACACCTGTTTCATTAACCTTTCAATGAAATGTCAAAATGGCTGCTGGGAAAGGGGACTTTTAAACAGTGACGTGCATTCATGTGGAGTGCATCCTCTTTAGATTATTGCTGCTCATACCTGGTTGAGTTCCCGGTCACAGATTGCAAAGGTGTCATGGCTGGTTTGAGCGGCAGACAGCAGCTGAGACACTGTGCAGGGCAAAATCTGATGAGCTTTCCTCTGTGGAGGAGATCAGGGTGAAGGAAGGCATTACAGTCCACATTGTCACATTATCATCAGATCCTCCATGCATATTGTTTCAGTTGTTAACAGAAGGCAGACACACCTTTAATTTCACTGCTTTTTGGCTGGCCGTCTCATCAGGGGACTGACTGCAAGCTGAGTAAAATGAAAAGATGTTAAACATATTCAAACAAAAAGGAGAAAAAGAGATTGTTCAGTCTCTTTGTTGGGGTGACATTAACATCTTCGAACTTACCTTGGTTCCACATGACAAAATGTCTTCAGTACATAAACTACAGGCTGGAAGCGCTGGGAGAATACGGCTAATTTAGCTAGCAGCTCCTTTAATGATCAGGCCATCAGGTGAATTGAATTACAGCAATTACCTGTGATGCAGTGCAGGACCAGAAGCTAATGAGCCGAGGAGGAAATGGACAGTTTTAAAGCCATTTGCATGCTCCATTTCTTCAAGCAATTCAATTATTTGAATCCATTTTATTAAAAAAAAAGAATCAATTCAACAGTGACTCACAGGTATTCACACCACTTTTGATAAACTTCATTTAATCTCTTCAAAATATGTTACAATTACATAAGAGCAAAAAGTTGTTCATACAAAAGAGTGTAAGAAGTTGTTTGCATGGTTGTGTGTGTTTGGAATTATTGTCTGGCGTGACTCCAGCTGGTCTTCATCTAACACAGATTATGGTATGGTGAGCAGCCCTGATCCAGGACTCCTATTAGGTATGACAGTCCTGCTTGGATATCTCCAGGAAGTTAAGATATTTCAGGAGCGGAGTGGCTCATAAGATTGATTACAGGAGGAATGCTGACAATCTGATCTCACTGAATGTTAAGCAATCTTCATAATAACCAACAAGATGTGGAAATTAGGTTACAGTGGTGCAAAGAAACAATGAGATTAACTCCACACCATGAAAAAGCTCTTCAATTGCAGTTTAAAAAAAAAAAAATGGCAGCAGGTTTCTTACTTGTTTATTGACAAGTATAGCTCTGCAGCATTTTGCTCATTGCTGCCACCGGTGGCCAGAAACTGTAACAGCAATACTACTGAATAAAAGGGTAAGCTGCCTCTCATTTTTATGCTGCCCAATAATTGTGTTCAGTATGTAACATACTGATCATTAACATGTAGTGCGGTTACAATAATCAAAACAGTTTACCGTTTTATACTAACAGAAAACTGCAGTTGTCATAAATCCATACTACGCATTACTTCTGAGCTGAAATGTCCGAGTTCAGGCAGATGTCAAAGCAGTGCGGTGGTGCAGTGAACGGTGGTCCTGGATCAGGTCTGGTTAAGTGTTGAGGTTTTATTCATGTCCCAGAATTCAAAATTGCTCGGTACAGGCAGAATAGACAATTCCGAGTTGACCCACTTTGTATTTCAGCTTTGCTTTACACAAATTCACAAACAATAGGCAAATTAAAAAGGCATCACAAGCACACCGACAGTATTGACCTGCGAGTATATCACATCTTTTTCCATAACTGAACTAAAAGCTGAATTAAGAGCTGAAGAAAGGAAAAAAATTGAATCCACCACAGCAATTTACAAACAAGCCAGGCTCTTAAAAACAGAGCACACCCAGTCGAATGTACGTCAACATTGTTCACCCCCCTCCCCCCCCCGTTGATACTATACAGTATTTACACATGTGCAAAGGTATTTTAATACAACAAATCAAAGGGTGAAATCTCTTAATACCCCAGACCTAGTATTTGTTTGGCAAACGTCTCAAACTTCACACAGGAAACCAACCATCTTCTCCCCCTCCTCCCTCTCCCTTTCTCTTCTAGAAGGGTTGAAGAAGAGAAATCTGTCCGGAAATGACTCTACCCATCATCCTCTGCTCTGCTTAGAGCTGCGAGGAGATGGGTGACCTACTTTGGGTCCAAACTTTGCTGCTCGTGAACAGAAACACCCCCCCCCCACCCCACAAATACCACATTCTTGAGGGAAAGCAACATTGTCCAAAGCAGCATCGACGCCCTGCAGTAAAGACAGGTTTTAATACTCGTATGTGGTATATTGCTAATTCATACCAAAAGTGTCCATGGCCGAGTCAGTGAAAACGTGGCGCGGCTCAAGCACAACTTTATGCCAATTCTGTGTTTGAGTGCAAAAAAAATCAATGAGGCCACTTTAGTGTCACAAAGAAAAAAGGTGAATTTCAGAAATAAGGCAAATCTCAATCGTGTCATGACAGGAAATTGAAGGCCAATCTAGCAGATATATATTGGCAACAAAGATAAAAATTTAATTTTTCCTCCATAGTTTAAGAGCAAAGAAAGCCAGGATTGTGTGGTTTCACAATGTTCCTGTTAAATTTGTAGAAGTTCGCAAATTATGTATGACCTGCGAGGCAAAAGGGGTCCGCGAGCGTGATCCTCTGCCAAGTGCTGCAACAACTTAATAGGCTTAGAATTAGCCTGTCGGAAGCATGAAGAAAGGGATTACTGTAAGATCCAGAGCCAAAGGAAACGAGAGGCAGTGACACAGTGAGAGGAGATCAAGTTAAACACAACAGTATTATGTTTCAAAAAAAAAAAAAAAAAAAAGCAGAGATCCTCTGGCTCATGGAGGATTGTGTGCGCTGGTGTCTTCTCTCACTTCTTCCCTGAAGGTGAGAGGCACTGCATGCATAAGTAGACTGTTGGCTGACATTGTGTTTCGCCCGGTAAACAAATGCCGATGCAGTTATCACGCTGAACCCAGCCTCACAGAGCTCCTCCACATAATGCAGCAGGTAGTTATGAGGAATAAATATAAACAACAGAATAAAAAAGTGCTTTCAGTGACATTCACTGAATCTTTTTTTCTTTTTTTTTAACACTCATTCAGGTCTAAATGGACCCAGATGTGAATATTCATGTCACTGCAGCTCAACCTTCAGATAATTAAATCTACATTTAAGCAACATAGGGATTTGTTTGTGACGTGT
This sequence comes from Anoplopoma fimbria, assembly GCF_027596085.1. NCBI lineage: Eukaryota > Metazoa > Chordata > Actinopteri > Perciformes > Anoplopomatidae > Anoplopoma > Anoplopoma fimbria. The sequence goes on from NC_072458.1 coordinate 17,686,984, forward strand.
GGGAGAGTATCTCCACAAAGTCTTTTGAACTTATGCCAACCTGTTCGCTTTGTTGTAGTGTGCTCGGTTGTTCGGGTTTTCTTGATTAAAAAAAAAGGATAAATCTGGTTTATTACAACTTTGGTTTTGTTGTCACAGTTTGGGACATTATTTTCTATCGGTTATGTTAACAATGGGGCAAGACACGGCCGATCAGACCGGTTGTTAACGAGCCATCAGATGACCTAAACCGGTTTATTTAGAGCAGAAAGTGAAAGTAAATTCCCCAGGATATTTTGGTAATAAACATTTCATGCCATACTATAATATAGTGAGTTTAACAGGCCTAGCAACAGTGGTTATAAGGGGCGGGGCTTAGAGAGGGGACAATTAACGCTGTTTGGCGATTTGACAAATATATCGGTGATTGGCTGAGTGGACTGTTTTTTTGAGATTTTTGTCATTTTATTCTTAGAATGTAATGGTCTGTATCTGAAGAATGAGAGAGAGACAGCGGTGAAAAACAACGTGTAGAGCGAGAATGTTTTCACATATTACAAACATTTATGGTTATTACTATGGCTGGAACTATGAAAATAAGAACCAAGTTGTAATAAACCAGTATTATCATTTAAGCGGTCTTCCTCATTAACTTTGTGAAGCGATTTGTAATTCAAATGAAGCGTTTTGTGTTTAAGGCTCTTTACAAATAAAGGTGACGTGTCTCCATCGTTCTACATTCTGGTACACTGGTTAGGGGCGTGTCTGGGACCAGTCGGCTTATCTCGAGAACTGTAAAGGGCAGAAAGAGGGGAAATCCAACACCTGCTGGCTGGTTGCTAACTGATAAAAATGTTCCCCGCTCATAAAAACCAACAAAGCAGCCTACAGGAAGAAAAAAAAAAAAAAAAAGGTTATCTTCAAGCACCGAAGATTTGTTTTGTTTTTTTCCCCCCCTCTCAGACGTCTGAGCAAAACTGACCTTGACAGTAGACATGTGTCTACAAATACCACCATGCTGTATGTTTTATTTACCTGAGCGTTCAGGGCATAACTGCATTTAATGCCAAGAACAGAATTGAATCTTGATGTTAATATGAATGCTGGTGGTCGTGTACCAGGCTGAAATCAGTTTTAAAGTTTGTCAGGTTCCGTCAAAGCCTCCCAACATCCAACACATCGACGTGATCGTGTTTTAATGCCGGCCCTTTGGATAAATGTACGCTGTAATGATCACAGGATAATGTCTCATATTGCATTTAGTAACAATTAGCACCGAGTCCAGGATGGTATTTGTAGACAGACTGTCTCAGTTTTTAACTTTGACTTTCTCTTCTCTTTGAATCCAGAACTTTTTGGGGTCATTTTGCTCGTTCAGCAACGCTCGAGTGATTCTGCAAGGAGGAAGAGGAAGCTGTGATGTGATTAGCCTGAGACTAAGCTGCAATTTGGAGCAGCGGCGGGTGTCGCACCTCTCCCCCTCCAGTATAAAAGACACAGCCAGTAGAGGACTGCATGTGCTCGGACAGTGAATGAAGTTAAGCCAGGACACAAACAATGACTATTTTAATTATTGTTCCCGAGTTTAAAAAAAAAAGAAAAAGAAAACAACCATCCCCTGTTATGTGATCTAGTAGCTAATGAGATGTGTACACGTGCTTGATCGGCGGAGTTCTCTGGTGCCGTTTGCTCGTCCATCACGTGTCCCAGTCCAGCTCTCTGCAGGCGATGCGGACCAGCCTGAGCTCCAGTTCAAAGGCGTCGGGCCGCTCCTGAGGGTTGGCCGACAGCATCTCCCTGATCAGCTGCTTCATGTGGCTGTTCATGCTCTTCTTCCTGGCGGGGATCAGCAGCTCCATCTTTGGGTTCTCTAGCAGGGCCTCCCCTAAAGGTACGATCTCGGAGCCCTGCTGCACGTAGCTCCCCAGCAGCTCCTTCTGGGTCTCCACGTCCACGAAGGTGATGCGCTCCACCATGGCCCAGATGATCACGCCCAGGGCGAAGATGTCCGCTTTGGCCGTGTAGTGGCCCTCCCAGACCTCCGGGGCCATGTAGAAGTCCGTCCCGCACGCCGTGGACAGGAAGCACTTGTTGACGCTGGCCGGCTCCTCCGGGTTGAGCCCGGAGGTGGAGCACACCTTGCTCAGGCCGAAGTCGGCCACTTTGAGGGTGGGCTCGGTGGAACCGGCCGGCGTGCAGGCCTGGGAGATGAGGATGTTGTCTGGTTTGAGGTCGCGGTGTATGATCTGGTTGCGGTGCAGGAAGGCCAGGGCGCTGCCCAGCTGCAGCATGAAGCTGGTGTTGGTCTTGCGGCTGGGCTTGCGGGACAGCAGGTAGGCATTCATGTCGCCCCCGTCACAGAAGTCCATGACGAACCACAAGTAGTAGGCACAGCAGGGGTCGAAGGTGATCTCGCCCTTCAGAGACGTCTCCACCAGCTGCAGTAGAAGAAGAAAAACTTTAGTCACCACGAGACCTCTGGGGATTGGACGGTCAGCCTCTACGTGCTGCACGTGTTGGTATGCTGGCATCAGAATTTCTTGCTTTAATTATTGTGGCAAAAAATATTATGGTAAACAGTATCATCATTGTCAAGCTTTGCTGAAAAACCACTGGGCTGTGGAGCCTTCAGGAAATAGTGATGTCAGTTTTGGTTCATTGCCAATTTGACATAAATTCATTTTGAAAAAAAATAAAACACAAATTTACATGAAATTAAAGAGACCAAATAAAGTCAGAATAAAAAGGTGTATCCACAGCTCCCTGTTAACGCTCACGAAGTTAGATGTGCGTTTTGTTTTAAGAGCATGAGGAGCAGATTATTAACGCTGCCTCCAGGTTTTACACAAACCTGATATTCACTTTTCTGCAATGTCTGACACAAATTTTAAAAAGCCCTGTACATTGACAGGGGCTGAATTATTTCTGTTTTGTGTTGCATGTCTCGCCTTTTACTTAGCTGAAGTTTATTGCCGCAATTTGATCAGGTCATTGTTATGATCGGTGGTCTTTGTCTGAACAGTCCAATTGGTTGGCCAAAAAGAAGCTTTGGCACCCAAGTTAAATGAATATATATATATATATATATATATATATATATATATATATATAATATATATATATATATATATATATATATATATATATATATATATATATATATATATATAATATATATATATATATATATATATATATATAAAAATATATAAGCTTCTTTTTGGCCAACCAATTGGACTATATATACGAGTAGCCGGTCTAAAATATTGTCTCTGGTTAACGGATTAACAAATAATTGTCTACATCCCCAATAGGAAAGTTACTTCACACCATGCTTGACTTAGAATTCATCAAATTTAATAACCTCTGCAACTTTGTTTGAACGCTGCAAAATAATTGACATGAAATACTCTTAAAAGAAGGTGGTAAGAGTTTAAGAGAAAAAAAAAAAAGCAAGCTATTACACAAGCTGTGTGACATCTGTGTTCACTGGAAATAAAAACAAAGCTAAGCATGAGCTCAAACCCTAACCAACAAATCTGCAACAGGCAGAACCAAATTGATTTTATCTCTTCGTGTTGGTCTAGTTTACATGATTATTGATGCAGTGTGAAACAGCTCTGCAGGAGCTACAACATTTTGAGGAGGACAAAATGTCACTCATAACTTCACAAGCAAGGTTGCTCTGGCTTTTGTATTCATCACACGTCGTTTCCTCACCTTCCTTTATGGCCTATTTTTTAAACCAAAGCAGCGTGAGAGGCCTCTCATCATTTATACCTCCTGCAGGAAGTGAGTTCATTTAATCTCCCTTTTTTGACAGCGGACCACAAAGCTGTGAGGTTTCATCCATCTCACATGAAATTAAGATTCAATTGGATGTGTTTCCGGAAGTTGATAGATGGTGTTTTGTATTAAGACACTGCAGAGCGGCAGGTTAGTAACAGAACAATGTAGTCTATAAACGGCTACATTTGTAGGGGAAATGTTGGTTCTTGGAAAGTTTGAACAAGTCGAAATAATGCTAGAAGTCGACATGGCATTTAAAAAAACGGAAGCTCTGAAAGTCACTGAAATCTAAAAATGAATAATTAAGGTGATTAAATGTTACGATGGAATGAGATAAGGCGCCTTTCCGCAGTCACCAACCTCTATCCCTCCATGTTTACATTGATCACAAAGGAAGCGGCGGTGACAGATATCTGAAAGGCACTTTTTGTGGTTTTTTCGCACGGCAATATATTGTTGTTGATGTCATAAATACTTTCACAGAGATCTTGAACGTTATGCAATTTGGTTCATATGTCACACTCCTGTTGTGTAAAGGCATTCAGGTATAAATGTAGTTGAATTATCAATTAAAGAGCAAGAGAAGAAGGCAATTACCAGGAGTTTATGTGTGACGTGTAATCCGTTTTAGAGTCAGATATGAATGCAGTTGAAATGCGAGTTGAAGGCGAAGTGCCAGAGAAAGAAGTGTTTGCGCTGTAAATAAGCTGTTTGAGTAGATGAACTGTTAGTTGAAGAGTAAAAAATATGTCAGTTGAGGCTGGTTAATCAACACATTGAGGGTTCTGATGCCAACTGCTTTTACAAGCAACACAAATGCTCCGAATGTGTGTAATAGACAATTTCCCAGCGGAGACCCTGCTGTAAAAACAAATGGCTGCAAATTGTTTGACATGCCACGAGCCAAAGAATCCACTACCCCCAAAAAAGATGATGTAAATTATCCCACAGTTGGTGCGGTCAGATAATTCCGTCCCCCATTATCATTTATTGTTCTGTAAGCACGAACTGGAACATTACAGAGCAATAATAAAGAGAGAGAGAGAGAGAGAGAGAAAGAGCTGGAATAAAAAGGGATTCTGGGAAAGTGTCCAATGCTAGCACTGCAGAAAAAAACAAAAACAGAGTGAGCGGTCTGACAATGGGGCCCCGCGTGCCGCTGAGAGACTATAATCAGGCACCGGCAGAGTGCATGTGAGCCCGCCGTCAGACAGCAGGGAGGCACTGCGACATGACAGGCTGCAGACAGGTTGACTGTGGAGGGGAGGGGACAACCACCCCCCCACCCCCACCCCAACCTGATAACACGTTCATGTGACTGTGGAGGCCAGAGACAACACGGATCCGACTGGAAACATCCAGTTCTTCTGCTAATGCTCATCAGAATCACACACAGAGAGGAGCATTAACCACGGTTCAACTATTCAGCTGTTTATTATTATTATTATTATTATTGTTATTATTATTCCAAGTGCCAATATTTGTGCTGCTGATATTTTCTGTCTATAGAAACGTAATCTCCAACACACTAATAACTATAATAGGAGATTACACAACGAACAGCTAGCTTGCTTGATGACGACTCACTTTGAGTTACTGGGTTGATCACTGACAATTACGTTGAACCTATTTGGACTGCATTGTCACGGAGAAATTTGTCGTCCTCTTTTTCCAACAGCGATATATGTCAACGGTGGTGGGTAGTGGATGAAAAAAAAAATAGGCTTAACATCTCTAATCGGATATCTGGATACACTTTGTATATCAAAACAGGCTTCCAATTCATTACAAAAAGCATTAAGTCTATTTTAAGACACAGCAACATGTGGCCAACCAACAAGTGTCTTCCAAACATTACAGTGATTCTTCTCCTGGATGAAAACTGCGATCATCTCTGTGACTTGTGTACAGGAAAGTTTGGCCCTATGTGTTGCCAACAAAGATTCAGCATACAGATATTAACAAGATCTGCTTTTGTCAAACAACAGTCTTAGGTAAGCGGCGACTGTGTTCAGCAGAGAATGAGATAACATTAACTAATCTGATGAAGCAGATTTACTGTTACAGGCACTTTAAAAAAAAAAAAAAAATCAAGGTTTTTGGTTATGTTTGGAGGCTAAAGATTGAGATTTATTTTCACTAATTGTGATAGAATTTGTTAATAATGTACATTGGATACAAAAAACTATTCTTTATGCTGTCAAGTCTGATTGATCTCGCAGAGCCACAGTTACTGTCATGTGGTTATGGTCAGACGCTATTCAGTATTTTCCCGAAAGCATATGTTGGCAACATGGACAGCTGTTTTGTCTGATTCACTTATCTGGCATCCAAACCTGGCAATTCTCCTCGCAGTAATTATCCAGTACTTGACAGTCTGGTTATTCCTTCCTTATTACAGAACAGCAACTGCTCTGCATCTACACAAATGTTTCTTTGTCAAAAAGTAAGGAAAAGCCACAGGACACACAGCAAAAAAAAAAAAAGAAATCTGACAGCCAGCTTGGAAACTTGCCTGATATGAAAAGTATGTATTTAAATTTTTTGCGTTAATCAATCAAGTTTTGGCCTTGTTGAACTCTGAAGGAAAAATAAATATACTTGATTTCTAAATAGCGCCCATTTAAAAAGGTAATCTAATCCAATTAGCTTTTTTAGATAAGGGTGACCATTTACCAATCCTACACAAAAAAACCCCAACAAAAACAGCATCCCTGCTCCCCATCATCACATGCAATGGAGGGGTAGGGTTGTAAGATAAGATAAGATAATCCTTTATTAGTCCCGCAGTGGGGAAGTTTGCACCTGTGGCAGCCATGTTGTTTTATTAGGCTGCGACCCACCGTTTATATAACTTGTGTAACACTTATCTACCAATTCTGCCAACAATAAAAAGTCTAACCTAGGCTAAGATTCCCTCACTGACATTTCTTGCACTTACCAATTCAAAGTAAAAGTCTTAATCCGATGTCTTCCCTGGAAGGCTTTTACTCTGAAGCAGCTGCAGGAAGTGTCGAGTATGCACTTCATCATTACAGTAACTTTGCTAAATGTTGAATGTACCATTCAAAGTGAACTGAACACATCAAGCATTCAGTACTTGTCTGGCCACATGAATGAAGTAATCAATATCCACTCGCAGCCTAAATGCTGGGTGGCGTTAACAATAACCCCCGATCCACTGAACTCTGTCCCCCTCACCTCCAGGTAGAGCGGGGAGCTGGATCCGTGGTTCATCCTCTGGGCCAGCTGGTCCCGCTGCAGGATGCACTCCTCCAGGTGGATGACGTTCGGGTGCTGGCTCTGGATGCTGCTGAGGGCCCAGAACTCGCGCAGAGCCAGCTCCACATTCTCCGGCGAGTGGCAGCGGATCTTCTTCACCGCCACCCGGGCCCCCGTGCGCTTCACCACCGCCTCATAGACCACGCCGTAACTGCCACGCCCCACCTCCTGGATCAGCTCGTACTTCGGCTGGCTGCTTACCATCCTAGTCCTCGCTGGGGACAGAACACACATGGTTGGTTTACTGTTGACTAATCTCACACTGTGGGCAATAACTAGTTGATTTTACAAGACTTGCAACATATTAAGTTAACCGCCACGCCAGCATCCAATTTATTGTTTTGGTTGTGTGCTTTTATTTTATTTATGCTTTATTTACATAGTAAAGTTATTTACATAATATTTTAATATTTTTTTTCACATTCAAATTACAGGAATTAAAGGTTCCTTGCTGTCTGAAAGGGCGTACTTTAATTATAAAGCTATTATATAATGATTGGCATAGAATAATCACAACATATTTCATGCAACAAAAGTATTTATGATGACACGTCGATGGATGCATACTTTTAGCTTCACGGTTTGATGCCTAAACAAAACTAAGGGCAATAAACAAGAAAAGTAAAAGTATCTCAGGCTGGCAAAGCCTCATGTTGTTGCTCTGACTGTTGCTAACATCAGTCTCAGTCTGTGATATAGTTAAGTACAGGAGTCATATGTTTGTCATTTGGGCATCACTTTATAGCAAGCAGCCTCATATCTTTCCTAGGAAAAAAGTATATTTGGCATTTCCCCCCGGGGTCTAGACTCCCCCAAAACACCCTTGAAAGCCAACATTATTTATTTTTACTGCCTCTCGTGGACCAGTAAACCTCACATCTTCATCTTTCCCCAACCGCAAAATAAATTCCCTTTCTTTTTACTGAATTTCTCTTAAAATCTTTCGATCTTCCCTGGACTTGTTATCAAACTACTCGGTGCATCTAAATGCTCATATGGGTGTTACTGGACCAAATAGAGCAAGCTGCCAACAACGCCCCAACTGATTGGCATGTTGGGGCAACAAAGCGGGTGGTATTCTGATAGATAATTGAGAAATGTTCTTGCTCCCTGAAGCATAAACATTCTTTTTTTTTTTTTTAAATACCAAATGAACACAACAGAATCCCTTCTTATGTCTCTCATTCTTATCCAATATGACAACAGAGCACATCATGTAACAACAGCAGCTAAAGGGATTGCTCAACCACTAAAAAACTAAAAAAAAAATGGAACGTACAAACTACTCCTGCAAACAAACACTATCAGCACATTTACAGAACAGCTTGTCCAACCACACCTCGTTTTAAGAGCCACACAATTCACCACTGTGTTTAAGTGAAACCCAGTTTCATAAACTGGTTACAGGGTTATTATGTTACCTTGTAGAAGTGTTTATGACCGCATGTCCCTGTGTATATGCGCATGTCACGCCAACATGTGATGCCTCCCCAAGACATTGCTATGAAAGGAAGTCACGCGCTGCAAAGAAGTTTACATTCGAAATGGGATGTGTGGAAAATGATCAACCATGCCATAAGTCTCAATCATAATCCTGATGCACTGAATTCGTCATTTATTGCCTCTATGAAGAAAAAAAAAGCGGTGCAGTGCAGCCACCGCGTGCCAACACACATTGACTCATCATTCCACATCATAAATTCAGCCTATAAGACTAGATAAGGATACTTAAGTACTTCTTAAAGAGTAGATGTGAGAGAAATTAAAGGCCAGGCATCTTTACATTAGGGCTATTATTTCTAAATTATTTGAATAATTAATAAATTAATCATTTTGTGCAAGGTGACAAGTACAAAGCCCAAAGACATTTAAGTTACAATGATACAATCCAGAGAACAGCAGCACATTTCCCATTTGACAAGCAGGACACAGGGAAATGTTATGTTTTATAAATGATTTAAATGCTGTCAATATATTTCATGCAGGTTTATTAACTAATTAATGGACTAATTTTACAGATTCAGCATTACCTTTAATGAAATGACTTGTTTTCATCTACACCAACATAGTATTGATAGTAACTATTATTATTCATTTACATATACAGTACCAGGCAAAAGTTTGGACACACCTTCTCATTCAACTACTTTGAAGAATCTAAAATATAAAAACATATTCTGGTTTGTTGAGCATTTGTTTGTTTACCACATAATTCCATATGTGTTCCTTCATAGTTTGGATGTCTTCAATATTAATCTACAATGTAGAAAAAAATAAAAAAATAAAGAAAAACCATTGAATGAGAAGGTGTGTCCAAACTTTTGACTGGTACTGTATGTTTTCAATAATACCTATGTTGAATACACTTCCTGTAAGTCGCTTTGGATAAAAGCGTCTGCTAAATGACTGTAATGTAATGTAATGTAATGTAATAAACTGTTATGATAGTCATAACAATACCCTTATAAAAAAAAAAAAAAACATACATAAGTGTTTGTTTGGCCAATTGAATGACATTAGTATGTGATAAATATGTGACATAATGCATATGCCAGCCTATCTGCTGTTAGGTAACCTCAATAAAACTATTAAAGTAGTGGGGGGTTTTTTTAAATAAGAAACCACATGCATAAGCAAAAAAAGTGCCAATGTACATGTCTAGTCAGTGAATACACATCAAAAACTTTATTTATCATTCCATTTTTAATGCAAATATACTTGACACAGTCAGAAACCTGCAAAAAAAAAAAAAAAAAAAAATGCTGTTCTCTCAGATCAGAGCTGCAGAGCCAGAGCTTTGATGTGTGTGTGTGTGTGTGTGTGTGTGTGTGTGTGTGTGTGTGTGTGTGTGTGTGTGTGTGTGTGTGTGTGTGTGTGTCTAATTAGACCTCCACTTGGCTAATTGGCTACCAGGCTAACTACCAGCTTATGTGTGCAGGCCGATGCAGCCGACGAGCTAACAGCTAACAAAGAGTCCTGCTCCCTCCAGCATGCAACCACCACCATGCATCCTAACCCTCCTGCAAGCCTGGTCCTGCAGGAAGGTTAGGCGCGTGCACGATCACCACCGTGCAGCTTATTGTCCAGTGCATGCGCGTGCGTGTGTGTGTGTGTGTGTGTATATGTGTGTGTCATTAAGAATTCAAGCAGATTTCCTCACAAAACAACACACCTGCGATCCGTGCAGAGAAGGAAGCCACAGCAGAGGAGACGACGGGGAGGAAGCTGCAGTTGTCATCTTTTCATGCTCACCTTCTTTTTTTTTCTCTTTCTTCCTCCTCTTTCTTCCTCATTTGTGGTCTTCCTCCTCACTCTCCCCTGGCAGCCATTACAGCCCGCACGCGTTCTGCTCCCTCGCGCAGTCGAACCAGGGAGGCTGTTCTCTCTGTTTCAGTCAAAACGCTGCACGACGTGAGAGAGCGTGCAGCTGCTGAGCAGTGCGTGCAGCGCAGAGGTGGCCAGAGTCAGGCGACTTCCGGCTGCGCATTTCAAAATAAACATGCTGTGCTCTGGTGCAGAATTTGGACAGATGCATTCCCATACTTGTGCAAAACATTCAGTATCTGGAAATGAACCAGTATCTTAGCACTTATTGTATTCGTATTAGTTGTTGCACTCACTGTATTCGTATCAGTTCGCTGCACTTATTGAATTCATATTCGTTTACTGCACTTATCCTATTCGTAGTAGTTTGTAGCACTTATTGTATTCGTATTAGTCTGTTGCAATTATTGTTTTCGTAGTAATTTGCCTCTGCACTATACTTTTGCTCTGGTTTATGCTTTAAGATGCTTGTTTAAGAAAGGAGAGATGCACTGGTTATGACTTCTGGTGACTAGTAGTTCTCTTGAACACCTATGTTGAATACACTTATTGTAAGTCGCTTTGGATAAAAGCGTCTGCTAAATGACTGTAATGTAATGTAATGTAATGTAATCTGGTCGATAGTTTTAATGAGGTTACCTAACACTCACATGTCATTACATTACATTACATTACATTACAGTCATTTAGCAGACGCTTTTATCCAAAGCGACTTACAGGAAGTGTATTCAACATAGGTATTCAAGAGAACTACTAGTCACCAGAAGTCATAAGTGCATCTCCTTTCTTAAACAAGCATCTTAAAGCATAAACCAGAGCAAAAGTACAGAAACAAACTAATACGAATAAAATAAGTGCAACAAACTAATACGAATACAATAAGTGCAACAAACTAATACAAATATAATAAGTGCAACAAACTAATACGAATGCAATAAGTGCAACAAACTAATACGAATAAAATAAGTGCAACAAACTAATACGGATACAATAAGTGCTAAGCGGAAGGCCCACGGTAGTACTTCTTGAAGAGGTGAGATTTCAGTAATTTAGCCAGCAGATAGGCTGGCATATGCATTATGTCACATATTTATCACATAATAATGTCATTCAATTGGCCAAACAAACACTTATGTATGTTTTTTTTAATAAGGGTATTGTTATGACTATCATAACAGTTTATTGAAAATATACAGTACCAGTCAAAAGTTTGGACACACTTTCTCATTCATTTTTTTTCTACATTGTAGATTAATATTGAAGACATCCAAACTATGAAGGAACACATATGGAATTATGTGGTAAACAAACAAATGCTCAACAAACCAGAATATGTTTTATATTTTAGATTCTTCAAAGTAGTTGAATGAGAAGGTGTGTCCACACTTTTGGCTGGTACTGTATACTAATACCACCCACATTAATGGCACAGTGATCAATAACCAATTAAAGCTTTCTATAGAAGCTGATTTCCACTACTGTGATGGAAAAAAGAGATATCCTGTATTATAATGAGGAATTTCTCAAAATAATTACATACTATCTAATAATTTTGACTTAGAATCTCATAATTATGACTAAGCATGGTATAATTATGAGTTACTATCTTATAACTTAATGACGTAATAGTTATGAGATACTAAGTCATTATTTTGAGAAAGTTTCTGATTGAAATAACTCACACGATCTTTATTTTATTTTTAATCACAGTGGAGGACATGGGCTTCCATAGCTTTTTAATGTTTTATTTATTTTTATTTGAGTAATGGCCAAAGGGCCCTCTTGTTTTCAAAAACCAAGCAATTGATCATATCTGTATCAAACATGATAGTTTCAGGTAATATAATAACTGTAAACATCTCATTACATAAAACATAATCGTATTTATTATATACTAAGTTGGTGAACGTGTTACTGAATGACAAATTATATTTAAAAAATACACATTATGTCACATGTGCTTACTTTTACAGTTACATCGCTGTAATTTATCAATTTAACTGATCAGATCTTTTTTTTCCCAAAGGTGACAATTTCGTACCCTTTATTTTGAAGGCAAAAAAAACACACTTCCTGTCCGACCCCAGTCAAAATCTTTCTAGCTTTATGCAGTTGCCCATATAGGCAGCCAGTCAGTACAATGCGGAGGCCCTCTGCCTTCCCCTTCAAACCGAACTGTCACTAACAGGGGTGGACACAATAACATGAACACCTGCACAATTCTATGCATGCAATGCTTCCAGAAGTGTATTTGACATTTTTGTTTGAAAACTGACACAAACATGTGATATAAGCCTAAATAATATGATTTCTATAAAGGTCTATAAATCTGTTCTTTATGGCATTGATTTAGTTCTCTGGTGTTTTTCAGATGAAGGTTAGGTCTCAGTTCCTGACTTGTACCTTGAGGCTGATGAGTTGGACAGATTCCACACAATATGCATCAACATATTTACTGATAAACACTGAATATTACCTTTATACTTACTGCTTTAAACAATATTTAAATTTAAAAACCTGGTATGCATGTCCTGCAAAAGTTTGACAGTCATGAGCAGAAAGTCTAAATACAAAAAAACTGGTAGATGAAACACAAATGTTCTGTTAGATCTTTAATTTACCTTTTGTATTGCAGCACAATATACTTAAGTTGCAGGCTGAAAAATCAAGCATGGTGGGGAGATGATCCAAATGAAATACAAACTCAAACATCAAGTTAAATAGGGTTACAGTTGAGTATTGAGACGTCAATACTCGTGAACGTGCTCAATACAAACATTCCTCATAATGCATGTTTATGGTGAGGGACTTTGGTATTTGAGCAGAGTTCCCAGAAAGACACAAATGGTGGGTGTGTCTGCTCTGGTAAGTAAAGCTATGGGTGTTTGTTCAGAGAATGCATGTGAACATCTTGTTCTTATATTTATCAGATCTTTTTTTTCTATCTATTTCCTGGAAACAAGGCTAAGAAGTCATATTTTGTTATATTGGCAGCAACAACAGGCACAAAGATATCAGAATTTTTTGGGGGAAATATGCTCTATGAGGTAGCACACAATACATTTAAAAGAAGACGAAAAAACAAACAAAGTAATAAATACTTGTAAGGACCACTTAATACACAAAAGATTTACAATACATACAAAACATTTTTTTTGGACATGCTGTTCTCCAGCTGTCCAAAATCACACCTGAGGTAGACTTGTATAGATTTTTGACAAGACGAGTTCTGTCTTGGTCACACATAAGAAGCATTACAAACATCAAGAACACAACAAAACACCAGGACTTTAATTAGATGGTAGATTAGACCCCATTGTACTGCAGCACAGTGAGCATTATGGTGAACTCAATCACATAATATAGGCCTAATGATCTTTAATGATGATCAATACGGATGCTTTGAACATCCTCTGTGCTGTGGGCTCAGTCGCCAGTCCCCTTTTACATGAAACAGCTAATCTATTATTCTACTCATTATCATGCAGACACATCATGAACATCATATTAATACGTGTGGGAGAAAAAAACAAACTAGATATTTACAATAAAAAACAACATCATAGTGACTTTTAAAATATAGTGCCATTCTAGGGCCTATTTTGTGATGACCTGTTTTAATTTACTATTTTGGTGAGTCATCTTTTCGTTTACCTGCTTTGTTGACTTATTATCTACTTGATGATTTCTTACATTTCACTTAATGTCTTTCAGCAAGAAAGACATGAGCTTCAAATAATAGTTTTGCCTTTTTTTCTCCAAGAGTGAGAGGAGTAGGATAGCTGTTTCCCTCTTGAAGCAGATCATTTCAGGAACAACTAGCCTGGTTTATTTTTAAAATACAGCTACCAACATCTATAAAGCTCACTAATTTACATAAGTATATCTTCATATAACATATATCATGTAAACTAATGAGTTTTATAAGTGCTGGTGGGCATTTTTTTCCCACTTTGGACACAGCCAGGCCGACCAAGCTTGATGCTAAGCTAGGCTAAATACATCTTGGCTCCAGCTGGGGTATAGGCCTACTTGATGCACAGGCATGAGAACAATATCAATCTTGTTCTTGTAAAGAAAGCAAAACAATAAACTATTTCTTCAAAGCTGTCAATGGAGAGTGTTTGTAAAGACTCCCTGAAAGTAAACACACTCCAATGCCTTGTTAGCAAGCTAGCTAGCTTGTCTATTAGCTACCTTGTTCAGTAAGGCCATGTGGATGTCATGGCGAAGGCCAGGTGGCTACACGTTTAAGCGTCATAATAGACACTTCAATCTTTTGAAATATACTTCAGCAATCAGAGAAAACAGGCTACTTCTTCCCTCTACAGTTGTTGTTTTATGTAGCCGAAAAAAGTTCCTGCAATCCCACTCCATTGTTGCTAAATATCTTACAAAGACATCACATTGTCCATGTTTTACCACTTTTCCATGTCAAATACAATTGCAGAGAACAACCCCTGCCAAGAAATGCAATGCACGCCATGCTAAAAAGATACACAAAGTGTCTAGAGTGGATCCTTTAAGACATAGAAGGTGGACCCAGTACTTCCTGGTCCATGTTGCGTATCAGAAAACGACATATAGATAGTGCATGGGTCATTTGGCAGTTAATGCGTCGGGTCTTCCGGCACCCAAAGACGGTAAATATTAAACATCTAGACAAATCCTAAAAGACACTGGGTCAAAAAAGTTCTCCCTGAGTTCAAAATGAAGATGCTAAATTAACTGATTGCAGACTGAGCTGAATCATAAAGCAGTAAATTAAACACTAGAACTCGAATGTGTTGATTAGTAAAATGACATTGTTATTAGTACACTGTCTGCAAACAATTATCAGAATTTGCCAAACATTTTTGCCAAATAGTTTGAAAAGATATTTCTGAATCACAACACAAGTTCAAATGAAAAAAATTAAAGCTGTCAATCGTTCAGTCTGCCCTTCAGGGAGAAAAACTCTGAATAAATAGATAATGTAAAAAAACATAATATCTATATACATTCAGCCCCTTCACTTAAATAAGTGAAGGCAAATTGTTTATGTGAAAAAATCCCTGATTTATATGTGTGAACGTTTCCTTCAGATTAATACTGTTTTGCAAACAAAGTCTGCCATACAATCAATACTGGTCTTGCATATAAATTCAAATTATGTTATGGCACTTATGTTGTAACATTCACTTTTCAATATATTACCTGAAAATGTTTTCCAATAAAGGCTGACACAAATAACTTTAAGGAAAATATTTGGCAGCCCGGGATATGTGTTCTCTCATTACATCCACATGTTCAATTATTTACCTCATCTTTCAAGTGTAGTAATAAAAAAACTGAAACAATGCTATGTCTGATTATCGATTTACAACAGGGATGCTTTTTTGGAGAATTATATTGAAATCAAGTTGTAAGAAGAATGAAGTCATCATTATTTTTCTTAGTCAGAATTTTTCAAAATAATAAAATTACTTTGGGGGAATAAAGTTGTAATTTTAGACTAAAATAAGTCTGAATATTATGAGAATAAACTCATAGTGTAACATAAAAATTGTAAAATGGTAATGTAGTGTTTGTCATATTGCATATATAGATTTTTACTACAACTTCTCCGGCTGTTTTTGACTTTGATTTTTTCGACTTCTCAAAATTATAATAATCTTTATTCCCTAATCATTTTTATGACCCTAATACTCTGTGGTATCACTTCATACTTGATCTCACTTCAAAAACAGAGTATATTGTTTTTCCTTTACAGGATTTTAACCAAATCCTACATTATGAAACCAGACACAAGGGTTTGACTGATGTGGGTTTTTGAAGGCCAGTACTGATATTTCTAGACAAATGCTGTAGCCACTTTGTTTTGTTACAGTTATCAATAACTTACTTTGATACTTTATTTCCATTGCTGGCCTTTTGAATATAAAGTGGAACTATAGAGTCCAAATGAATGACCCACTGTGGTATTTAGAGTTGCGCAAATGGAGATTTTGTTACAGTTCTGGGTTCATGAGTTGTGATTTAAACTCATTAGTTGCGGCTGTAGCTACAATCTAAAGCAATCCAATACAACTGTTATGTCATAAAGTTGACTCTCATGATGCTTATAACGTTCAGTTTTTGTTGATACTTTCATAGAGGTGTTAATTTAATCATACGTTTTAGAATTTAGGTAAGAGTTAGTGGTGATGTTGTACTTGGCCTTGATATATTCAGAGGTGTTTCTAATATCCTGCTAGTGTTTGTAAATGCTAGTGTTAGTGTTTTATGTTTGTAAATGGGAAGCACAATTGTTGCCCAGAACAACACCACATTTTACTACCGACTCAGAAATAAACATATTATTAAAATATAATTTACTTGAACAAAAACTGAACAATATGAACTTCATAAAGTCTGATGTTATCACAGAGCTTTTGTATTGGATTGAATTAAATTGTACAGGTTAAATATAGTATTTTCTTGCCATTTTAATGCATATCACAGGCTTCCCTTGTTAAAAACAAAAGATCCATTTGAAGGAAGCATATGACCTTAAATATAAGTACTGGAATAATGTGAGAGCCATGTGAGAGCCTGAGTTTGGTTCATTCTTATTAAGGCCTTTTTCACAGCAGATATTTCGAGTTGTCAAAGCAGGAAAAAGACCTGAGTCCCTACGAAGTGTCCCAGTAAGGCTTGTTAGTGAGGGAGCAAGGACAACACCACACCCAACAACCAAAAAAATGCTGCATGTTATAAATTGCACCTGTGGTTTTCCTGTTCTGACAAGAGAAAACATCTGCTATAAAAAGAACAGCCTATTATCAAAATCATGCAGGTTTTTTTTATAGATTTACACTTATGTAAAATACCTGCAAACCCATATATCAGAGAGTTTTAATCCAGTAATATTTTTTTAATTCTATAAATCAGTCTGATTGTTTCATTCTAAAGCTAAGACACTTTTCCAAGGCAGAAAAACAATTTAAAAAGAAAAATACTCCTATTGACTCCTATCTGCCGCTCAATAAATACAACCTGAGGTAGCTCTTTCCATAAGCAGTGATCCAGTGAAAAAAACCTCACAGTTTTCCCTCGATCGTTCACTCTGAGTTTTCAGACAGAGCGGCCCGGCTCTGCTCCTCGTCCTCGTCCCTCCGTGAGGTTCCCTGAGAGCCTGGAGACGAGTGATGCTGATGCTGATGCTGCTGCTGCTGCTGCTGTGCTTTGAGCGGACAGCCGGCCACCATGTGGGAGGCACTCTGACAGAAATGGCACTTTTTGGGCTGAGGGGGCAGCTGACACTCTTTGGCATGATGGCCGGGTGCTCCACAGTTGTAGCATCTAAAATGAACAGAAGACAGGAAATGACCTCAGAGGGGTTGCTTTCATGTATTAAAGTCATAATACTCAAAAACTGAGTTACCCAGAGTGAGATGGCGGCTCATTAAGTGAATATACTCTGTGTGTGTGTGTGTGTGTGTGTGTGTGTGTGTGTGTGTGTGTGTGTGTGTGTGTGTGTGTGTGTGTGTGTGTGTGTGTGTGTGTGTGTGTGTGTGTGTGTGTGTGTGTGTGTGTGTGTGTGTGTGTGTGTGTGTTTGCTTTGAGGGATGGGTGGAAACAGTAGAACAGAGACAACATGCAGATTATAAGTACATCACAGCACAGAAATGTTTTTAGGTGTATTTTACTATGAGGGAAATATCACATAACAAATACCATGACTTGATTGTTTTTATAGGCAATGAGATGTTGAGTGGGGTTCAGATTTTTTTTTTTTTTTCTTAATCAGTCCTAATTCTCATTTGTTTCTATCGTACTTGAATTTCTTGGTAAAAAAAAATAGACATGTCAGTGATGTAAAGGTTTTACTGTGAATAGAGGCCAGAAAATTGAACACTGATATTAAGAAAAAGACAATTGAAACTGGTGATTCGTGTTTTTTTTGTGGCAGTGATGCAGTTATTTAGTTTAAGTTAAATATTTTGACATATGAGTGACGGCCTTTTGCAGGACAAATGAAGTGCTCAGTATGAGGTGATGTGTTTAGTGTTTTAAGAAATGCAACACTGCTTCAGAAGTCAGAATTAAGCTGTTGAGAAAAACTGTAAACAAAAACGAATTTCATTGGATGTTAAATGTTCAATATTAGTTCCAAGAATTCTGTAAGATTACATTGAACACACACTATAATCAATTAATAATCAATTATTTTTAATATTTGAACTATGCATGTAATAGCTTTGACAAGTAGCAGATTTTGAACAAAAATAATAAAATTCCATCTGCAGTGAAGTGATTAAATCCCACCATGAGAGGGCAGCACACCCCAACATTGGTTCAGATCCCTCTGTCTCTTAACACATCTGTCTCCATGCATCCACATTAACTGCAGTACCAGCGGTGGGCAGCTGTTAAGGGGATTGGCCAAATTGATCTCCGTGCCTCAGGGGATTGTATACAAAGAGATCCTTTTAAACTTAAAACTGGCTTTATTGTTCTATACCAATCAAGATTAAAAAAAAAAGGTGGACCTTGGCTTTGCAGAGTGTTTAAAGTCCCACCGCAATCAAAGTTTGTTTTTCTTCTTGTTCCTTTAAGTCCTGTAAGTCCAATTACAAATTATTGTTCAATGCAAATCATTTAACATGTCTTAAAGCAAGTCTGTAAGAGATATTTAAGTAGGTTTTGCGGGCTACATAGATTAACTGTATTATTAATATAGATTCAATATTTCTAGGGTTTTTTCATTTTGGTGACTTTAAGGAAGGTTTGTGATCATGAACATGAGCATCAAGAAAATAAATACCATTGTGGAAGAGCTTCCCTTTTCTTTCTGAATAGAGCTCAACCTCATGCTCAAAAAAGGTTTCCTATAAAAAGCTGGTTCTGTTGACTTTGACTCCCCAAAGATCCCCAAAGATCTTTTATTGGGGCCCTAATGATTGTACTAAATCTAAATCAGAGCACAAAGGAGGAGACCAAAGTTAGGTCAGGGAGAAATGTTTTAAATCTGTTGATAATGTTAATATTAAGACAATTATATTTATGTGATCAAAGTAGGACTTTGATTTGAGCGCTGTGCTCTAATTTGACTTCTCTTTTAAACTATGCATCGATTTATGGAGTATGCAGTTCTAAACGTGTGCTTCATTGTCTAATATGTTGTAACCCTGTCCTCCATCTTTGTAGTCCCTGCATGCCATGGGACTACAACACAAGCTAATGACTTGAAGGTATAAACACACACATTTACATACTAACATTTGTTGCATTCTTTTTGCCTAATATGTCTAACGCAGGTCTGTAACAGAAAGCATGTGAATGGAATAAAATAAATTGTGTCCATTTTTCATTTTACATTGTGTTATCTCACACTACACGTTTTTATAGGCCTGGCTGCAAGACTAGAATCTGCCACTTTAATGCTCACACTAATATCATACTAATATAAATACTAAAATGAGTCTGGTGCGCAAATCTGCACAGTGTCTGCTCATCTTTACCGAGGCACCTCATGTAACAGAGCCGTCATTAACGTGATTAATTGCCAACTGGCTTTATCTGCTGTGGCAAGTCTTTTAATGTCTGGTGTGTAAAAGGCACTCACTCATTTCTAATTGCAGTTTACTATGAATCTACCATTTAAAGAGACGTTTGCAGAAGAAAAAAAACCAAGATACGATCATATTTACACAACAGGATGCCACTGAAAGTCAGAAGACAATCACATTAAATTATAATCCAGGTCAAAGCATGTATGAATCTCCACACATAACCAGCTGCTACGATTAAACACAACACTCCTGCTGCCGTTTGTTGATCTCGGTGTGTATTGTTATCAGTAAATCAATGCTGAGAAAGCTAATGATCAGTAGCTAAGTGAAATCCTGTTGGTGAATTCATTAGGGCAGGATAAATAAGGAAAGCGAGGCTCAAGCTCTGTGTAGTGTGACACAAAGAGACTCTGGCCACTTACATAAGGGAGCAAAAGCTATTGATTATTTTTTTTTGTGGACAATCTGGTTTCCTACAAGCCCAGGCTTTTCCCCTTTTTGCTCTCCATCTGCAGTTGAACGAGTAATTAAAAGCAAAGCGAGTAAGAGGCACTACACTGGGACGAATTATATCACAAGTAGGTTTCATGTCTTTAATACTGTGCAGAAATACATGGAAACTGAGCACATTTAATATAACACACTACAGCAAGCTTTGGTCCGCTGTACATGAACAGAAGTGTAAATTCACAAACTGAAACTGTGGAAACTGTTCATAAAAATGAAAAGGTTAGGGAGGATATCGGACTATATCGGACTATACAGGCAAATCAAAATATCACCTCCTTGTGTACTTTTAATATTCTGAAATCAGCTTCTTTTGTTTCTTCTGCTTCTCTTTCGTCAACAAATCCCGGTAGGACGATGACTAACAATACATAAATCTTTAACGTTGCATTCATTTTTTTTTTTGCCTACTCTGCACCAAGCTGTCATGCAATAGCTTTCTTTTGCCAATATGAGAAATAACTGTGGTTATCTTTGCTGCTAAATGCTCCACTATGTGCACCAGTAAACTGTAGCTCCTTTCACACATGCACTGCTGCTCGGGCCAAACATTAAACGGAATTACATGTTCAGCTTCCTAATACAAAGTCTGAGTTATGTCCAGTTGGTTGTGAAAAGAGTCCCTCTTTATTCAGACTATTCATAGCAAGTGAATGGGCGTGTTGATGACTTTTCTGTCATGCGGCAAAACCAGAAGAAAACAAACCTCTGAGGGTGAAGAAGATGTGGCGTTTACACAAAGATGACTCACTGGTAAGAGTACCCCCCCAATATCGTCAGACAAATAAAAAATAAAAACGGGAAGTGATTCAGTTGTTCATGACCAAATTATAAACTGGCAACTAAATTACAGTGTTTTTGTGTCCTGCATGCTCTACTCAAAGTGCCACCCCTTGCTTAAACTAAAAGGAGTATTTCCAGTGGGTGAGACAAATCCGACACGGACATATCTCCAGTTGTGTGCTACATCCGTCAAATACCCTGAACCTGATTCTCTGGACATTGTCCGGAGTTTATATATAAATACTCTGTTTGGTCTAGGGGAGTGTCCTAAAACACTGTATTTTTTTATTGAACGTCACTCTAAAAAAAGGAGGACATAATGCATTTGTTGGGGACTATTTTCAGCGGCGGATTAATCCACGTTTGGTGCTCTTGTGAGTATTTTGGGGCAGCAGGGCGGTGAATGTGTGTGTGCTCATAGTGATGAAGGAACGTGTTACCCAGTGCATCAGTGTAGCTCATTGATGGGTTGTTAATAGTTTTTTTTATACAAGAATGGAGCTCTTTTGCACAGAGGAAGAAGATATATCAGGCTTTGATACACACAGTACTTGTTAGTAGATACATTGATTATTGCTAAATGTGTAATGTAATTATTGGTGTGAGTTTTTCATGAACTTAAAATATATTGAAATATATTGGATATGTGTCTTTCAAAGCAGCAAAGTCACTCTCTGAGATACAGAGTGATGAGACCCAGGCCCGAGCCCTACATCACCTCACAGCTAACCACCACTTCCTTCCTCTCCTCCCTCCTCCCCCCCCCATCAGCGTTCAGTATTGATCAGCGTGGCCACGAGGATTGGGAGAGGGAGCTCCTTTGTTTCAATACAACTGTGACCTCTGAACCCTGACCCCCAACTCGCTCAACACCCCTCCTCCCGTCCTCCCCCTTCCACCTCATTTGCACACCACATCCCATTGTTGCTATGGCGATGGTGACCTCTGACCCTCTCCAAGGGAAACCTACATCTGTTATCAATTAAATGGATAGGATTCTTTCCTCTGCTGAATACGACATTTATGTTTGGGAGAAAAGAGGAAACATGTGAATGCAATCAAACCTATAGCGGGTATTTAAGGACAGGAAGTTGTTGGGATTATTTTTATCACTGCCTACTAATGAAGTTCAACTTAAAAAAGATGCTATCACATTAATAACCTTGTTGGATCTTAAAGCCTACAATCTGAAAATCAAACTATATTCTTTAAGTTCAACATTCATGTTATGGACCCAGTGAGAAGAAGAAAGTAGGAACATCTGAATGCAATCAAATCCAGCAGATATTTAAAGATGGGAGGATGTGGGATTCATTTTATCACAGCCAGCCATGATTAATATGCTCAAATCTAAAAGATACTATCAAATTAATAGCCTCGCTGGATCTTAATTACCCTAAACAAGCTTCAAAGACAACAAGAGCAATTGCAAATAAATGACAGTTTCCTCCAGTAGGGTTCATTTACAGGTTCATTAACAGCCTTTGAATTAGTGTTTTGTAATAAAAGGAATAAACTTTGAACTGATGAAGCTACGATGTGGCCGGCACAGAGGCCAAAAGATGGAGAGGAGCTGAGAGGTCAAACAATCTATTGATCCAGCTCCGCCTGCTGCTGCTCAAAGAGACAATATTTAGCCAGGAAAATACTTTTCAGTTTTTTATTTAGCATAACTTTTATCTCAAGGTTATGAACTTTAAAGTATTTTTGAGTAATATTTGTCTTGGCTGAATCCTGTGTCACTTTAGAACATCCTGTTTCTTTTAAAGAAGCAACGTAGACATTTTGAGACTTGTGGTTATTTGCTTTCTTTGTGAGAGTGTGATGGGAAGATCAATACCACTATCTTGGCACTTGAGTCAGGACCTGGTTAGCCTAGCTTTGCATAAAGCTTGAAAGCAGGGGGGAAACGGTTTAACTGCCTCCTTTCAAAGTCAAAGAACTGTAACATCTCTAAAGCTGTTAAAGCTGTTAAAGCTGTACAGCGTAGTGTAATGTGACAAATTGCCTTTTTTTATATTTCTATTTTTGTTACGTATTAAACAAACAAGATATAATGTGTGCATCTGCGAGAGCATATTTCTCAAAATGTTGAAGTGTTAAAGTGCCATATGAGCATGCGGGTGTCCTTAGACTGGACCTACCTGTCACCCTTGGAGCGTCGTTTCTGGGTGCTCTTCGGTCTTCTCTCGCTGCCCAGACATGGCGCTCCGTTGGGCCCGGTAACCCGCACAGACTCCAGCCCTTTAGATGATTTCTTAAAGGTGAACTCAAGAGCCTCGCCTTCTCTGAGGCTGCGGAAGCCCTCCATGTGCAGTTTGCTCTGTCGACGAGAGAGAGGGAGAGGGGTAAGAAGTAAACGACCTATTGAGCCTTTAGGGTGGATGAATATGTGAGGCATTTAAGTGAACTCCTGATCCGCAAAAACAACAGCATTTTTCTGTGGCAGCCTGTCGTTTGCATGTTTTCCCAGTTTGAAATGACAGCCCAGGCAGTGAGGATTTATGGGGGTTATGTGCTGGAGTATTCCTTTTGTCAAACTATTTCTTTATTTCCTCACTATCCTTCAAAGCGAACTCATGTCCGATGGTTGAACAGTGACTGAAACACCAACAAACAACTTTCTGATTGAGAAAGTAGGCATTGTTAAACATCTCTCACGCACTCTTTTCTATTCTTCACACAACTACCTCTGTCACGTTTTGCACATAAAAACAAGTACAACACCATGAAGGCCTTTGTAAAGAGACTGCCTCAAAGTGTGCAACATTTTCATCCATTTCTATGATTAATCGTTTCAAACTCGTCCATATAACAACAATTAATGCAATGCTGTAAGAGGGGTCGTACATTTGTTTGGTCATCATTTAGTTTACCTGTACTGCAATCATGCACTTTTTTGTTAGCCAGTTTGCAGTTTTTTGACGCCTTCAAAGTGGCTGTAATCAATAAAGTTATGTATCAAATGACAATGTGAAAGGGGTCGCTGATAGTGATGAATCTACAGAGAATAATCGCCAAAATCTGCAGCTCCTTTCTGCTTTATAGTCAGTTTCAGCTCATTGTTTAGCAATTTTACACTTCTGGTTGTCTCTCACTGCTCTCATTGTGTCTTTGTCAGCCACAGCTGGCAGTTGTTTTCTGTGAAAATGCTCTTAAAACTCACTGTGCACTACCAGTTTTAAGTTAACTTGTGGGGCAGTTTCTAAAAAGATAAATATTTTTTTTAGGGGATAAAGTCTATGTTTAAGCTTCAAATAAATTCAAATGTTGGTCCTTTACAAGACAAAGAAGCAGCTTACTTAATAAACTGACCACACACAAAAACATTGCATTAATAGAAACGTGTAAACGCTGTCAGGGAATCCTCAGCTCTCTCATAAAAATCCAATCCTGTTGACGGCCCTGTTTAAACATCAATGCTTTAAAACACCCCTCCTCCCCTCGCACGTCTCCAACTTAACCTCCAAAGCATTCCTCACCCCCACCACCACCACCACCACCACCTATATGCATCCAAAGACTCTCTAAAATGAGTCCATCTGGACAAGTCTCCAGAGGACCAGTGCACTGGAGGATGCTGGGAAATGACACAGGGGAGGAGTGCATTCCTGAGATAGCTACCAGGAGTGGAGGTGAGAGTGTATGTGTCCTGAGAGGAGTAAATCACCAGCGCATAGTGTGCCGCACTATTGATGTTTCACTGACAAGCTTTCCGATTGTAGTGGGACACAGAAAGAAGGATGAGCTGCCACACAGTGAACATGCCAAACACCAGACGTAATATGACCTTCTCTTCTTGAACTACATATTTAAACTCCATAAAACAATGCTAGTCTCTAAAGTCAATACAGTTTTAACGTAAACAGCACTTCCTTTGTTTTCTCACTATGCCCTGCTGCTATGTTGCTATATTGCTCTATCAATTAAGAGCTCACGTATTAATATATTACATTTTTTCTTGCAATATTTTCAACTGCAAGACTAAATTTCCTGAACAGTTTTGTGCTCCTTACGAGATTAATTCCCTTTCTAACTCTCATTTGTGCAAAACAATCACCGATGTGTTATTGCTGCACTGCACTTCTCAGAAATCCAAAGTGAGCAGTAGGGTGGTGGCAGAGAAAGCTCGAAACAATAGAGCTTAAGAAAACAAAAGCAAATAGATAGAAACGCAATTAAATGAAGAAAATATTTTCTAGTAAACCATCCATCCACTATCGAACAATCAAAGTGGTCTGTCTGGGTTGCATGCAGCAGCCACAAGCAAACCAGCAACGAGCCCTAATGGTCATTTGTCGCTTAATACACATTAAAGCTGCTGCTGGAAGAGCTGGGAGGAAATACAGAATGTAAACCTGCTGACCAGTATGATGACCACAGCTGTGAAAGGCTCTGCTGACTGCACTTTACATTGGAAAGACCAAAGCACGGTAGTCAAAGCTGCATTCAAATCAGAGAACAACCTATATATCTTTTTGTCTTTTACACATCTGCCGTTTTTCCTGGGAAAAAACAACTACATTAAAATCTGAATAGTTTGAAACAAACAAACAGAAGAGTTGGATAGTTAACATTTGCAGTAAAAATGAAATTAAATCTTGTTTTTTGCATTGTACACATAATCTCATGGATTCTTCTTGACATATGCATGTAAAAGCGTGTCTTTCTGCTCAAAACTAGCAGTATACTTCTCAGTTAGGTCAAATTCTAGTTGTAGTTCACTGTGCATATATACATTTACCCCTTACCTCACTCCTCTGTAGTGGAATTTAAAAATGCCGAAGCTTCAACTGAGGCCTTAAGCTTTGTCAAAGTTGTATCATTTGCTTCAAACATTCTGTGATTCAAAATAGGAAATGTGGAGAACTAACTGATCACAATCTGCCTTAATGTAATTTATTTAAATTTGGCCCCAAAATTTATTTCTTACAATATTTAAGTGCTCATTATAACAAAACCAGACTACAGTCTCCCATTAGATCAAACCTCAGCACATCAACGATTCACTGAGGCCCAAAACAAGCATCTGCTGGACCTTCATCCCCTCTCTTTCATCAGATGATTTACCGCAACACAGGGGCAGGTAACCTGAGAAGAGGTCTCGACCAAAAGGCCCCACATGGGAGGTGGGACTGAAACTCTGGGTTGGGTGGGCTCCCTGATGCTTTAATGACTTTATAACAGGAAGCAGGGCTGGATGGGGAGAGGAATGAGCCTTGTTATCTCTGCTTTAGCCTCTAACCCCCTTTTAAATAGAAATGTTTGAGCTCAACACCTTTGAGGTTCCACAGAAAATATCTATCTGGGATGTGAGTGGAGTGGGGGGAGAGGCAGCAGGGCCGACTTTAGGATGTGTTAATGTCCAGGTAATTTTACACAAAAACACATCACGTGTCTGACATTCTTCTTACGAGCTGATTATGTGTGATAATTCCTGACTCAAGTCCAGAAAGATGTTGGGTTTTTTCGCCTATAAACTGAAGTGCAGTTTCCAAAAAAAAAGCAAAGCATTTCATCTTCCCATTTATTTAATCCGTGCACCGTTGCCTAATTCAAACATGAGTTTCACGTTATAACAATGAGTCATCACGTAAGATGGATAGTAGGCTATATTGCTGAAACAAGAAAAGCCTGTTTTTGTAACTATATATGTTATTAAGTTGTAACAACATGACAAATCTTGTTATAAAGGGAGAAATATCTTATATTAACTTGAAAATATCTTGTTATAGAAGGAAAATATCTTGTTATCACATTAGAATATTGTTATAATGTGACAATATATTATTAATACGTGAAAATATCTTGTTAAAACGCGAATATATGTAGTTATTACGTGAAAACATATTGTTATGACATGAAAATATCTTCTTATAACACTAAAATATCTTGTTCTAACATGAAAATATCTTATTATAACACGAATAGATGTTGTTATATTATTTAAAATATTCTTATTTCGAGCCATTTTATCGTATTATGCGACAAAATCTTTGTATAACATGAAAATATATTGTTATAACATGAAAGTATCTTCTTATAGCACCAAAATATCTTGTTATAACATGAAAATATCTTCTTATAACACTAAAATATCTTGTTCTAACATGAAAATATCTTATTATAACACGAATATATCTTGTTATATTATTTAAAATATTCTTATTTCGTGACATTTTATCGTATTACTCGACAAAATCTTTGTATAACATGAAAATATATTGTTATAACATGAAAGTATCTTCTTATAGCACCAAAATATCTTGTTCTAACATGAAAATATCTTATTATAAAACACTTGTTCTAAATGAAAATATCTTGTTATATTATTTTAAATATTCTTATTTCGTGACATTTTATCGTATTACTCGACAAAATCTTTGTATAACATGAAAATATATTGATATTACGTGAAAATATCTTGTTATTGTGAATGTCTGGGCACCACTTCAATGCAAAACTTTTCTGGTTATTCTGAGGAGAATCTGAATGGAAGGTGTGTAAACCAATAAAGAAATAAACCTAAAATGTGTGAAAGTTGAGATGTGACAAACAGCATCATCATCATCATCAGCAGCATCATCAGCATCATCAGCATCATCATCAGCGTCTCACCTGGTGGACGAACACGTCCAGCGGCTCCTCCAGAGGAGCTCCGTCCCTGGTGCTCATGGACAGGAAGCCGAAGCCCATCCGCATGTTGAACCACTTGCAGACGCCGCTGCCCCGGGACAGACCCTCGTCCTCCTGGTCGCCCTGCGGACAGCCCGCTGCTGCAACACAAACACAGCGGCGGTGGTCAGTGAAGCCCAGGAGAACGTGACGTGGTGCGTAATGGGCATAGAAAAACAACACAGCAACAATGTTCTCAGATGGTAACTGTTGAAGATGAGTTGTTATACGGCTGCATCTGATTTTAATGTTCATATCAATTAATCTGCAGGTTATTTACCCAGTACTCAATGTGTACAATTTCAGAAAATAATGGTAAAGAAGCAATACAAATTCCTCAAGCCCATATGCAATATTCAAACGTCTTGTTCTGACCGAGCAAAAGTAAAATAAAAAAGAAATAATTTACTATAATGAAGAAAAGCCTGTTTTTGTAACTATATATGTTATTAAGTTGTAACAACATGACAAATCTTGTTATAAAGGGAGAAATATCTTATATTAACTTGAAAATATCTTGTTATAGAAGGAAAATATCTTGTTATCACATTAGAATATTGTTCTAATGTGACAATATATTATTAATACGTGAAAATATCTTGTTAAAACGCGAATATATGTAGTTATTACGTGAAAACATATTGTTATGACATGAAAATATCTTCTTATAACACTAAAATATCTTGTTCTAACATGAAAATATCTTATTATAACACGAATAGATGTTGTTATCTTATTTAAAATATATTTTCTTTCTGATTTTAATGTTCATATCAATTAATCTGCAGGTTATTTACCCAATACTCAATGTGTACAATTTCAGAAAATAATGGTAAAGAAGCAATACAAATTCCTCAAGCCCATATGCAATATTCAAACGTCTTGTTCTGACCGAGCAAAAGTAAAATAAAAAAGAAATAATTTACTATAATGAAATGTTTTTAAACATTTCCCGCATTATGCATCACAAAGGATGTAATCGATTCTTTTTCAGTCACTTACATCGCCTTTATTTTACTTTTTATGTTGTATTATATCACTACTACACCCACAGCAGCTTTTTAATCCATCACTGACATAATTAAGGAATTAAACTTAAAGTAGCCATTACAAATATGTAAACTGTCCATCCACCAATCATTAATAAAGCTACTTAAAAACGATTGCTCTGGTATTTTGATCACTGTATGATCTGAAACAATATTTATATATATTTTACATATTCTCACTTGTTTTACAATAACAGAACAAATTGAAATTCAATTTTGTAATATTTGTCTAAATAGGCCATCATGCACGTGCAAGTATCTATACTTACCATCAGGCCTTCAACATTAAATGTATCTTCCTTCTTCTCTGAAAACATTAAAATGCATGAAAAGCCAATTCTTTATGGAAGCCCATCAATAAAAGCCCTGTTTTGATTTCTCCAAAGCTTCTCAAACAAAGAGAGAAACTGACTCTCGAACATTAAAAGATGGATTTGTCAGTAAATGCTTTTTTTGTGATCTACCTGTGAACCTCCGATTGGAATCAGAGCCCATCCCTCCGCTCTCTGCTGCTTTAAAGTGCACCGAGCTGCTGTCCACTTCTTAAACCTCCATTCAACCTCAAACATTACAACGTGCATACCTCCCTCCCCCCCCCACCCCAAGACACAAGGTCATGGCAGCACTTCTGGAGAGATGCTTCTGAACAGAGAACCACCCAGCCCCTCAGAAAGCAAAGAAGAAGACAATGCAAGAAGAAGAAAAAAAGCTTTTCCCTTTTATCTTTTTCCTATTCAACCTCCTTTGGTTCTTTCAGAGCATCCATACCTTCCGCCATGGTGGCAGGTTCCCTCGGCCTCCTGCAGAAAACAGCTCCGGCCCACAAAAATATCAGATGTAGTGAGTTAAATGCATGCTTCACATCCGTGCACGTTCTCTCCCAGTGTTGATGTGTGTGTAATCCTGCAGGAGAACGAATGCCTTCTCTCCGGCTCCCTGCTCTCTTCTTGCACAATATGCAGAACCCCCCTTTGACCCTCCTACCTCTAGTAACCCCCACCCTACACTCACACTCACACACACACACACACACACACACACACACACACACACACACACACACACACACACACACACACACACAACCACCTTTTCGGTCAAGTCCACGTGATTCCCAGTTGCAGATAAATCACACATGTCCAATAAGAAAGGGAGCCAAAACAATTGGCAAAATGACCAATCAGGGCTTTGGACGATACACTTAGTGTTGCACCCAAGGGCCTGGAGGGATATCACCCCGCCCACTGCCACCCTCCACTGCACTCTTACAAAACACACACACACACACACACATATAATAAAACCCATCTGCAAAGCATTTCGCAGCTACTGTTCAAATTAAAGATGGTGTTTCCACGCCATTACCATAAATAATATCCAAATTTGCATCTCAAGGAAGTATTTACAAATGATGTGGCGATATAAGCAGAGGAGATATAAAGAACCAACAAAAAAGGAGTTAGCTTGTTCAAAAGCACAATGACATTTTAAACATTTTAGGATATACTTCTGATTCCTGCCTTCAACCCAGAGAAAATGTTGTACTTCATAAATGCAATGCATGTGTAATAGGAGAGAAATAATAATTATGGTGTTTCTGCATTCTATTAATTTATTACTCTGAAGGCATAGAGCTACATTGATGCCTTACTTATATACATTTTTATAATAGTATACAGTGATGAATGAATCAGTTAATAATAAAATGAAAGCCATGCGTTAATTTACACCTGGCAAAAGAAATCCTTAAACTGTGCAGATATCCATTAAACACCCTTAATATGTTATCAACCATTGAATAATGCATAACTGCATAACTGAATTTGGACTTTATTTGGGAATCTTTTTTTTTGAGGAAGAGTATTTAGGTTTTTGTAATGCTATTTTAGTTCAATTTTAAGGGGTTCCTAGCCCTTAAAAATACATGAATTCATGCGGTAATCCCATTAAAAAACTCTAAATATATCATGATCTGAGTGGACCTATTAAATACCTTGAATAACACATTTCTTGTGTAAATTAAGGGCGAAGTCGTGCATCAACTAAAGTCAGTTAAATTTGGTACTTTAGGGCTTTTGAAGTTAATGTGTTTTAAGGTCTTTAGTTTAGGCCTTTTGAGAACCCCTTATATGCCCTAATACCACCTTAAATTGATAACTGATAATTAATGACTTAGTGAAATAGTCATGCTTCAAATTCATGTTTAAACTAAGGAGCCATGTACTACCTGAATATACTTTAAGAGCTTTTACTATTAGACATTTTTATCACCCATCTGTCATCTTGAAGGAAACACTTAAATGTTCTTTAGATGAGCGGTATTGTGGAATGGTGATGCGTTTATGTTGTCCTTGATAATCAAACAGACGATGTGAAATATAGACACCAGATGGTAACTCCCACTTCCTGATTCTTTCAGGATGTATTTGTCAGTGATGAAATGAAGCTTCTTGCATTGTCTCTGCTGAGGTGATTCACATCCACCTGTTCAAGTAAAAAAAAAAGAAAAACACATATGGTGGCCCGTTGGAGTCACTCACCCACACTCATTAATAAATAATTGGTCGCTCTCAAGCTGCTGTACAGCACCGCAAACCTGCTCTCATCACCGCTGAGTCATGGAACTTCCTGTAATGACACACACACACATCCAGGCACTACATATGTGCAGAGATAATGAGCTAATCCTGTCAGTTGGTCTGACTTTCCCGTGAACAAATGCAGCTTAATGTCTCTGCACATTTTTGCTGCCTTATGAGAAAACAAAGGCCCACTTCCGTTCATGCGTTAGCCTAATTGTCAAGCCAGAGGGGCTCTGAAAGTCGCCATGGAGATGGAAAGGTCCAGCAGTTGCTGCAAAACAAAACAGGCGACCCCTAAAGGTGACCAGGGTCACCCAGAGGGGCTTGTGGGAACAAAGCCTCGGCACGCGCTTGTTCAACAGCCATTGCCGAATCACCACACACACACACACACACAGGCTGTTATGTCACAGTTTTTGAAAAGTTGCCTCTCACTAAAAGACAGAGAGAGTATGTGAATATGTACGCATTAAAGTACCATTAAGACTCTGCAGTGTTTATGCTGTGTTTGTAATGCTGTACCGTTTAAAACACACTTGAACGACTGCGTGTGTTTCAGAGGCGAAAAATAAGCAGCAGCCCCACGGGAAGCCTGTCAGATCACCTTTCACCCCTCCTCCAGAGGGAAATCAATCAATGAACCTGATCGATAACAAATCTATAACGTGCTGCCATGTTGTGACAGATATCCCTCCCACAACAAGCCTCTGGGAAGGAGAGGCTGCTGCGGGCCACCTCGGGGCAACAATGACAGGCTGAATACTTCTTTAGCAAAGGAACCTGTCCGTTAAAGGAGTGTGACAAGATTTTTTTTGGGGTGGGTTGTTGACTCTACTATCAAGTGAAACAGAAAATAGATTCATTTTCATGGGAATTGGTGCAGTCTAAGAGTTCATTTATCTCAGATCTGAGGGGAACATGCATCGTCTCCCACAGTGTCCCTTCTGACACGGCCACCAGATGGCGCCAATGTACAAAAGAAAATTCAAATCCTTCACATAATGACTTCAAACTTGAAGCATAATACTGGTGTTTTTCTGCAAATCCCAAGAAAAAGCAAATCCCAAGAAAAAAAAACATGTTTGTACATTGCGCAATACTGTCTGACTTCCAGGCCAAGTTTGAGGAAATACTGCATTTGTTGTGGACTATTTTCAGTGGCGGATTAATCCACATTTGGTGCTCTAAAGAGGATTATGCGAAGCAGGACGGTGAGTGTGGGATTGACTCAAATAAACAACACAACGTGTGTGTTCATGGTGATGAAAGAACATGTTCAGTGCAACAGTGTCGATCATTTATGTGTTTTTAATAGTTTGGGGACAATAATGGAGCTTTATGGCACTGAAAAATAACATATATCAGGATTTGGATACACACACAAGTCATTGTTGGCTTTGTTCTTATTTGTGTCTTTTTTTTGAGCCAATAAGAAAAGTATAGAATATCTCCAGCAAGAAGATCAAAGGAGGGTGATATTTTTTATACTTTTCACAAACATTGTGTGGGAGAAAAAAAGAAAACCAATAGAATCCATTCTTTGTGTTTGATGAAAATGATATTGTTAATAAAAGCGTGTTTTTACAGGACCATGCATAAGATGACAATGTGCTATCCATGTAAAACCTCATAAATAGCGTACGTCACACAACGGGTGGTTAGGGTTAGTCTCAGCACCAGGAACGGCTCCACTTACAAACACTTCCTTTTTTTTTACATTTCTGCCGATAAAATATTTGCAGTATAAATTATTCACAGTAACCACTGTTGATAAATGCCTGAAGCCATTGAACCCCCTTTGAGCAATTTCCCATCAAGCTGATTATTGATAATGGCCAAACAGCCATGAAAATCTATAGGAAACCTTGGAGTCACTCACTGTCATATTATCTCATTTCTATAAATAAAGATATGTAGAAATAAACAGCATATACTGTAGTTATAGTAGCCATGTGAATGTAGAAACGTTATTTAAGCATGGACAAATGATTTATTGGAAAAGATTATGGAAAAATAACCCCTAAACTTCGTAGTTGCAACCACCAATTATTACAGTAATAAATAAAATGATATTATCAGATGTCATTGGGGTGCACCTGTCTTCTAAGCATTGTGCTGATGAACCATGTCTCAATATTTAATCTTCGAAGAAATCAAAAAACCTTTTTGTTTCTAGCATGGCTGCAGCTAAGAACACGTTTATCTTAAGATGGAAACCCTCACAAAGTATATGAAGTGTTGTGGTGTGGAGCAGGTCGACCCAAACGCAGCACACAGACTACAGGTAGGTGAAGGTGAGAGGATTTATTTAGGTAACCAATGGGGACCGTGATGGAGTGCAGACCAGGCTGGAAGAAGGAGAGTGGAGTGGGCCGGCGGAGGTTAAACGAAGGTTAAACGAAGGTTGCAAGCAGGCAAACAAGCAGAGGGCATCCTCTTTCCACAACCCATTCGTTGTAGAAATTATGATTGTGTCAAATGTTATTCAAATTATCCTATAAGAACAACCTAAAGATTAGACTGTGCCTGTTTATAATAATTCTTAATAATGGACTTAAACTTAACTGTCCTATATAAATTGTAAAGCCGCAAGAGGACTGAGGCTGGGACTGTGTGGGTGATTGTATGTTTTCTTGTCGGTCATTTTTATATGTTTATTTTTTTCCTCCTTGTTTTTTCTCACTTTATTATATTTCTCAACCTGCTTCTTTAAACATATGCTTGTGCCATTCTGTGTGAATGATAAGATAAAATAAGATAATCCATTATTAGTCCCACCGCGGGAAAATGTGCAGGATTATGGCAGCAGAGCGGATAGTGCAAACAAACAAACACGATAAATAAATTGGAAAAGATTGAAACAAATAAATAATAATCACACAGTAAAGGTTTAATAAATACGTACAAAATGTAAAATAAAAATAAAAATAAAATATGCAATAAACGGAATAAAAGACAAAGACAAACAATTTTAAAAGTTGCCCACAAATGAAAAATTGGTTTAAAATGTTTTAAAAACAAATTGAAAATGCTGCATTTGACAAGTGATATTTCTTCATGGAAAAACATCCATGTCAGGGCAACATGGGGTCCATCATTTGTAATGTATTCTATTCTAATGAGTGACATAACGACATGAATAATAATCTACTCTCAAAGACTGTCCGTAGATAATATTCATCCGTAGTGCACAGGTACTAATCCCCACAATCATGAATATAATAAAAAGCACCACTTTTTCTTTGCCACTAGATGTCACCTCAAGCATGTAATCTCTGAGACCACCCAAGATTTAAAAAAAAATACCAAACAGGTTCCAACATAGTCCAAAGAAAGATGTACAAATTGTATTAAATATCAAATGCAGTATCAAATGTCATTAGATCACCTCACAAACATCATTTTCAGGAAAACATGTTAACGGTTGTAAGACTTAAATGTGTGTTTCGCAGCATCAACAGAGATTGAGCTCCAGTTGCTATTAATAGTGACTATTGATACAATGGGGTATCATTATCTTAATAGCACAGCGCTTCTTTGTTATATGAAAGAAAAGAACATGATGTATTTCTCTATGTAAGGTAATGAAACATGGGCCTAAAAGAAGAAAATGGATTTGAAGCCCTTAAGGTAATAAGACATGGTTGTAGTTCACTCGAAGTCATAGGAGCATCTGTAAGAGGCGAAAGTGTAGGCGAAAGATTTTGAGGAAAGCTGCATTACCATTGTAGTGTCATGTCTCATAAAGTGTCTCATCATTATAAGAAAATCAAAACACACTGGATCTTCTATGAACTTGTACTTTCTTCAGAAGTGTCCTGAATTATTATTATTATTATTAGTAGTAGTAGTAGTAGTTCTCTTGAATACCTATGTTGAATACACTTATTGTAAGTCGCTTTGGATAAAAGCGTCTGCTAAATGACTGTAATGTAATTATGTTATTTTGAGTATTCATTTTGGGGAAAACAGATCCAAAGTTCTAAGACATATTCTGATTTATATGTCCTCTGTAGGCAAATTTCACATTTTGCATGTTGAGATAAAAACCTGCTGTGCAGTGAATAAAAGACTAGGCCGCACTACAAATTTTGTATTTGGGAAATAATTCCAAGCGTGAACCAATCAAACAGAGTTTTACCTTTGATTAGTGAAATAAATCTCTGCGGCCCATTTTGAAAACATGTAATAAATGTATTAAATAGTTACACATCAGTTGTTTCAGTAGCTGTGCTTAAACTTAGATTTGTTTCATTCTGACACACTCTTGCAGGCCACACAGAAACGCTTGTGAGAGATGAATCCCAACAGATACCCCTCCCCCCCCCCCCCTCATACATGTACTTCCGGTTGGGGTTAATCCCTCCTCCCTGTCTCCCTGCTGCTGGCACCACAGAAACAAATGTCTCACCCTCTCGTCTGACATGAACATCCAGTCATAAAAACACAGTGTGTTTTTTTTTTCTCCCACTGGTTCTAGCAGCAGAAGAGAAAAAAAAACCAAGAAGCAGATGTGATCCCTTATAATAAAGATGGGATGACATGAAGAGATGAAGGAACAGGAATACAAAGGTACTTGCTTTATAATAGCTTCTGCTTTCTTTAAAGGCAACTCTCTCTCTCTCTGGAAAAGAAAATGATGGAGAATAATAAAACCCGACGTGCTCATCCAGGCTGTGAGAAGGCGAAGAGGAGGCAGCCTTCTGGTCCAGGATGCCTCCAGGTCGAGATGATGGAGGTGGAATGAGATTGTGCGCCATCCTCCGCAGTGACTGCATCTTTTTTTTTTTTTCTCTATTGTTTTTATTTCACCTGCACTCTGGAACACGATGACTGCATTGGTGAGCTGCAGTTGGCATTAAGAAGGAAAAAGGAGAAACCCCACCAACCCCCACCCATCCACCCACCACCACCCCCATCACAGGCTGTTATTTCTGCAGCACCACGGACAGCGACGATGACGCGGCTCCGCAGGAAGGCTCTTGTGGCACTCTTCCTCTTCACGCTCTTCATTTTCGGGGCCATGATGGGGCTCAGGACGCTGAAGCCCAGTGATGGCTTCTCGGATCTGGCCCCCGGCATGGACTTCATCGGGGAGAGGTCCGACAGGAGGCGGCCGGAGGGGAAAGACGCGGCGGCGGCGGCGGCGCTGGTGGTGTCGCCGGGCCAGTTCCACCCGGGCAGCAGTGACACTAAGGTGGTCTTCACCAAGTCGGACAGAGAATACAGTATTTTCTATGACGTGCACATCTTCTACTACCTGTGGTACGGCTCTCCAGGCATGGACAACAAGTACATCCACTGGGATCACGTGCTGGTGCCCCATTGGGACCCCAAGATCGCAGCCAGTCATGCCCAAGGAAGGCACACACCTCCGGATGATATTGCATCAAGTTTTTACCCCGAGCTGGGACCCTACAGCTCCAGGGACCCAAAGGTGCTGGAGTCCCACATGGCCCAGATAGAGGCGGCTGCAGCAGGTAATTCTTGCAACATGTTTCCCCTTGTTATTGACCTCCAGGGCCGCAGCCAATCCACCCAAAAACCTCCAACTCACACATCCAAAAATAGTCTAAATAAAGTTGGTATAACTTTCATTGTTGATT
The DNA here is from genome assembly GCF_027596085.1 of Anoplopoma fimbria. Taxonomy (NCBI): domain Eukaryota; kingdom Metazoa; phylum Chordata; class Actinopteri; order Perciformes; family Anoplopomatidae; genus Anoplopoma; species Anoplopoma fimbria. Next base: position 17,724,096 of record NC_072458.1, read on the forward strand.
TGGTTATTGCATAGACGGCTAAAGTTATCAAACAAAAGCAGAACCAGAAATTCTTAACCTTAAATGTGAAGGTTTACGTACATTGATAGAATAATAATAGTGAAAATAGTAAGTTTCAGGGATTTTATTCAAATATTTTGAAAATATCAATCAGGAAAACTGGTTTCCAAGACCCACAAGTTGACATTTCCATCATGTGCCTCAATCATCCATCAAAGCCGTGCTTTAACCCCCCTGACTGTACTCAGAGCAGACTTCCTCCCCATGCTGTGGTGTTGTAGGGGTGCTGGTGTTGTCCTGGTATCCCCCCGGGGTGGCGGACGACCACGGGGAGCCCACCGAGGACCTGGTTCCTGCCGTCATGGACGCCGCCCACAGACACAGCATCAAGGTAACTGGTGAGACAACCGGTATGTTTTTCCTTTCTGATGACTTACTTAATGAATGGCTTGCTAGTGACATTTATATGTTTTCAGGGCTTCACCCATTTATTCTTGTTTCATTACTGTCTGCAAACCGGGTCTGTTTTGTGGAGCAGTTTATACTCCAGCAGACCAAGGTTATGTAAAAGTGCATGGTGCAACACAGCTAATAGGCTATGACCCTGTTTTGGAGTCTCCAGCCCTTTGTTGCCTCAAAAATCAGCACAGTTATGACATTTGCTATAAGTCAACAATGCACATTTGAGTATTAGGATTCATCACCTAAGTTAAACTTTAAAATATTGGATTTTGTTTTAAATACTAGTGTGACAGGTCCTTAAAACTGCATTTTATTTTCCACTTGAGAAAAACTGTGTCATGCCCTTTATTCAAAATGTCTTGCAGCTGCATTGCATTCTGGTCCACTGAGGTTCCTGGCAGTGAAGAACTGGGTACCTATACCCAGTGGGGCCCAGTGGCATCTCCAGTTGTGATGCTCTGACCTTAAAACCTGACATTTACAGTTATTTGGAGAGATGAAAATGTTCTTCTTTCAGACGCCTTTCTGTTTGGAGCCAATAATTGTTTTTATAACTTGACGTGCTTTAGTACAGATTGCCTATTTAAAAAGCACCACTCCATCTAACAAAGTCATATCTACTTTAGCACTGAGATACCATAACGCCTTAAGACGCTGAAGGTGCTTGAGACGGCAGTGGCAAAACAAGCTGAGCAGCATTAAGGGGACAGAGGAGCTTTTCCCCCTCAGTCTACTTCCATGCTCCTTATATGGAAGTCTTAGAACGGAGAACTGGGTCTCTCTGTGTGTCTCGGTCGCACTTACACAACAGTGTGTGTCTCGCAGCTGACCTGAGGGCTAATGCTTCAGTGTTTCAGTGCAACCGAGCTCTGACAAAATACAGGCTGACGTCCCAGCGTTTGTGGGCATTCACATGCGTGTTTTCTCTGCCTGTATTTTATGCGTGCACCTTGCATGTCATTTGTCACGATGCTTTTGACACCAAGAGGAGCTCCTCTGTTAATATTTAAATGCAAAATGAGCTGTGATGAGGGATTGTTATTCCTAATTCCATCCGAACAGGACCACCGGTGTCGCAGATACCAGTTGAGACCAACGCATATGACAGACAGGAGCACACAGGCTGATCTATAATCCCCTCCAGCGCTCCATCCTCACTAATTAAGCATAGATTGACCCTGTTAGCCCAGTGAAATGTCAGCGTGCTAGCAGCAAACAAGCACAGGGAAATTAAAAACCAGAGTCAGAGAAGGTATCCTGTTTTAATGACAAAATCTCTACAACAAACCTCCCATTAAAAAGACAAGGAAGATCTCTTGTTTTAAGTATAATTGCAGTTTTGTCTGAACATAGATGGGATTTGAATATTTTAATGATCTGATCATGCTTTTCTTCCTTTTTATAGTCAACACACAATGTGTTGCTAAGGAGTATGTGCGATTTTCATCACCATTAAGTCTTGCAATAAAAACATTAAAGCTGCGACAATTAACATGCAGTCAAATGATTATGTACAATGTAAACGGTTCTTTTGCTGTGATAAAGAAGAGAATTATCGCCCAAATCCTCTCAGCTCTAGAGGTTTTTAATGTATTTGGGCTCATTGTTTTTCATTTTTTGGACCAGAACTTTACCGTTTTGGTTCAGTCTGGTTCCGTTCCAGCAGAGACCTCATACCACACTGGACGCTACATGGCCAGCATCAAATGGCAGATAGATGACATTAGCAGGTAGCTGGTTATGATAAAGAAAGAGTTTCACTTCCATTAGTAAAGTTTCCAGAGACGAGACTTGATTGCTCCTTGTCAGCTGGATTTCCTTCACATTATGTGTGGGGAATTATACCAATAATAGTATAAATGTTACAAATAACTAAGCTAAATTAATTTGAAGCATAAATTCATACCAAAGATTAAAAGGAAGTCTAACCAAATATCAAACTTACCGTAATTACCAGTTCCTGACTCCATACACCTCATACATTCTCACACAACTACCATCTTGCTCAACTCCCTTGACATTTAGCTGTAAATATCCAAAATATATAGTTTTAATAAGAAAATGTTCCCATCATAAAAGAGATTAGGAAATTATACAGTCTTAAAATTGTCCAGAGAAATTCTCATTAAGCCGAGAGTAGACTTTGTGCCTGTGTTGCTGCTGTGGGTTTCTTCGCATCAGATATAAGATGGAAGGTAAATATGGATGTGTTATGTGGACAGATTATTTCAGGTCATTCTGGGTACGCTTTGCCATTTTCAGATCCCAAGAAGCAAAGTTGCCTTGCACAAACTATTTCATAACACTATTTTGCATCTTCTCTTTTGAATTCATCATCTCAGTTTACATAATTAACCGATATAATGTGGCACGCACCGACACGATGATATAACATCACCGCCTCCGGTTGGTGTTTGTCATCATCTGAAGAAAAGCCAAACATTGGTTAAAAAAACACTCCAGGAAGGGTTTGTGTGTTGCGGCGGCGTCTGCACACCTGAGGCCTGGAATGTAAATATGAGAGTCTGTCGGCGTTGCACACAACAGAGGGGGGAGGGGGGGATCCGGGCAAACAAAGCGCTCTTCATCCGCATCCATCCGTGGTTTATTCAGCCAAACAGGAACAGATTGAGCGGCGTCTTACCTCGCTGGCCTTTTCGTGATTTCCAAACCAGCCAAGACAGCTGACAAACCCCGATCGCCCAAACACCGGCGCGTTACCATGGAAACTGTTTAGGAAGACCTTGCAGCCTCTTTTGAAAGATGAAGTGGGCGTCGTTCGCTCGGTGTTTGCGGCTCTGTCAATGCTTTAGTGTTCGCTGAGCTGCAGTAGACCTTCTTTTCTTCCCTTTTGTGACTGAAGTAAACAAGCGTACCATAGTTGTTCCTGGATGATGGGGGGGGGGGGCATCAGTCACTCAGCTTTTCAGCTCCTGTCACAGAACAAAACATGGTGTTCTCTGTCAAATCACACTCATACCTACATTATTTCATTTAGTTTTTATTAAAAAACAATCTCAGCTGTACATGAACAAAAAAAATCCCTCTTTATGACTTGAAACTGGTAAAAAGAAGAGATGCTCTCTGAAGCTTGAATTAGTACTGAGAAGTAGCTTAAAAAGGGTTTCTGAGACTCTTGGGTCAGTGGAGTAAATGTCATCACGTTTCACCTGAATGTGATGACAGATGAGACGACATTAATGGGACATGCCTGTGGGGATGGTGAGCATCTGCTTCTCGTGTTTCTCCTCCTCCTCCTCCTCCTCCTCCTCTCAGCTCCCCTTTTCAAGAGCTACTCAGCATCCTAAACTTAGCTCCTGTCTGCTTTTCTGTCTCGTTCTATCTGTATAGTAGAGAAAAGGGCCACAGGTTGACCGCCTGTTTTCTCTTTAATGACTGACTCACCTTAGAGCAAGGTGCCTTTTCCAAAGAGAGATTATTTATACAAACTTTGTGCAGCCCTGTTTCCCAAAAATGACATTCCCATCCAACTGCATTGTGAATTATGTTTCGAGGGAAAAATAAGGTAAAAATTAGCTAACATTAAAAGATAAAAACAGGGCTTTGACCTATGTGTCCTATGTGAACAAAGTCATTTTGTTGCATTTTTGTTTTGTTTGTTTCAAGTTTGTAGTCATTTTAAGTAAAACCATGATGTTTTTTACTAAACCTAACTAAGTTATTTTGAAGAATTTTTTGCTTTGTTTCGTTTAATCCGGGGGAAAAAACTGTTTCCCTCGAAACATTACTGATAGTTCAGTTTAGTTTTATGGGAAGGTAATTTTATAGAAGAAGGTGTTGATTTGTGAGGCAAACATATTTAATTATTGAATAAACCTGTATCATTAATTAGAAAAATGCACAAATCAAAACAACTGCTTTGAGATTCCTAAAATACTGCCCCTCTTGAAATATTTCATGACTTTTTGCAAACTTAAAAGGACCATATGGATTTGTTAACCTCTAGTGGTGCTGTAGAGGAATGTTTGCATCTTTGCTGCAGGTTAGCAGCTCAAGGCCATATCAGCCAGTACTAGCATAACCTACCCAAATCAAACTAGGCAGCCGGGTTGCATTGTGGGTAATATAGGCACCAGGTTTTGACGTGGAAGAATGTTTGAATTCAAATTTTGCTATAAAGAAAACAAAAAACTACTTTTTGGGACATATTTTTGGAACAGATTGAACAATTAACACAGTGAACAACTTGTGAAACTGTTGTATTTGTTACACAGTGTATTTACGCACTTACAGCAAGCTGTTTTGATAGAGTTTAAGTAATGAGGAAACTGTTTCAAGTAATGCTGTAAATGTTTTAGATTTTGGGGCCGGAACAAAGCCTTAATCCTCAAATAATACTAATCTAAAGAAGCAGTAATTCCTAATGAAATGTCAAATGAGTCAGTCCTGAACTAATAACACACAACTGAGCTGAAGGAAAAAATATGTATCACAAAAGCATAAGACGGTGTTTTCTTTTTACTGCTGGTAAACTCTGTTTAAAGGCTATTAAATGCATGTCAATCGTCCAGATGCACACATTCATCCTTAAGGTCTTTGTAGTTGCTTGGCTATAATTATCAGCAGAAAAAGCATACAAAAGCACCAGAACGATGCCATCTTTCTCTTTTCCAGTTCTTCATTCATTCCATGTTGACATGATTAACAACATTTCAACAGTTAATGAATTACTTTGTAGTCAAACAGTTGTCAATCATGTGTCTTCTCCAGAATGGTTTGTGGTCAAGATGTTGTCAATCATACCCATCTTGAATAAAAGAAGAATCAGGAATGAGAACGTAATGTGCTCTTTTACCTCTTTATTTTTAAAACAGCTAATGCAACGTAAACATTTGTGAGCAAATAATGGCTTCTTAACAAACTACCAGGATGTTGGTCATCTCTCTTTACTCTTGTCACGTGTTAAGTTTTTTGTTTTTGAAGAAAATTGGTGCTGATAGGCCTACACAAAAATGAACTAAATGGGTTTTATTTTACATTTTTGAAAAAGCAAAACGATGGTGTGGGTGACAAAGATTTTGGCGATTAAAAGGACAATTTTACATGTCAAGAAAGACAGTTGACGTTAAACTGTTGTAGATAAGACTGAAAAGTTGTCATTAGAAAGACCTCACACCCAACAGTCGCCTAAGTGACGTTAGCTAGCTGACACTACGCTCGTTTAACACTACGCTCGTTTAACACTACGCTCGTTTAACACTACGCTCGTTTAACACTCACTGAAACCTTGTAGAGCCGATCGCATGCTAGCTTTTTCCGGAACAGACTGTCTCTACTTTTGTTGAGCTGCAGTCTCAACATGGCCAGACTGGTTGTGATTTTCCATCTCTTTAAAACATTTTTTTAGCCGTGTTGGTGCTGGTAGTGATGTAGTTCACTAAGCGGTTTCACACAAAACTAAATGTTACTACGAAAAAACCTACGACAAACTACGACTTTCTTACATTGCAAAATAATCTTTTAAATTGACAAACATCATATGTGTAATTCATGGCACAATTTAAACGGGATTAGGAAATTATTTGTCCCTTGCCGTTGACTACCGTTCATATTTTTTCCAAAATAATATTCCCATTTTTGAACCCGAACGCATCGAAAGGTGCCCCAAAACTGTGTTACACCGGTAACAGGGGCTACCTCGACAGGCCTGTAGGTCAAACTAATTAAATGTTGCATTCATGTTGGCTGGCCATCAAAACAAATAATGCACTGGAATAAAAAAAACAACTGTGAGCTCAGTTGGAAATTCACTGCATAACCCCTTATTTTTCAGGTGTTTGGGCTTTTATGATCTTTCTGTTAACATCTGTGTTCAAATGTTGTTTGCACAGGTGGCCTTTCACATACAGCCATACAAAGGGCGGACGGACCAGAGCATGCATGACAACATCAAATACATTATTGACAGGTAAGTTGTTTTTTTCTCTTCTTCTTCCACTCTCCTCTGTGCCCCGAAGGGTTTCCTTTCACTGACAGACGGTTGCAGCTCTGCTTTCAATATCTGACGTTGGAAGTCTAGCCTTGTGGTGAAACTTGAAGCCCGATGGGGAAGATGAAGAACTGGTTGTTAAATATAGATGTCCAAGTTAATAAGATAGTGTTTCATCCAAATTTAGATTCAGTAGTAGTCTGATAAAAAAAGAAAAAAGAAAAAAAAGCTCATGATCTCACACTGTGACTGGAAACAGGAATAAAGAGTCCAAGGGATGCCATGTTTATAATGATAGAAGACTGGAGTAAAATCAAAGCGCATCCTCGAGAGCCTTGAGTTGAATCTTTATTTTGCTGCCAACATTTCGGAAAACCTACTGAGCTGGCCATCTGTATGAAATGAAAAAATAATTGGAGGGACAGAAGAAGAAATTATGGTTTAAGTAAAGCATTTGCTTATAATGTATTTTCTGAATGTTAGACTCAAACCTTTGCTTTATTAAATGTGTTACATTTTAGCATCATTACATTTGAAACATTGAAATCAAATAAGACCACTGATAAGAATATTGATAGGCCTCTTGCCTGGCTAACCAACTGACTCTCGGTCAAATTGATGTGCATGGCAATTCAACTCTATGTCTGGGCTTTCCATTGCTAGCATGTAGCTTGTTAGCTCATTGACATTGTTGTCATCATTTAAAAAGGGAAAGAGGCTGCAGCCTGCAGTTAATATCTGATTAGCCAGACTGTCTCAGATCTAATATTAACAATGATTTAAATTGCTAAATGTAATGAGAGGTGTTTCTAGTAGTGGTGTTGTTTTGTACTGTTGTAGTTCAGTCTCATTCTCTTCATTGATTTTGCTCAGAATGTGGTGAAGACCAAAACAGAGCTAGAATGAGAATACATTTGTCATGACACCAGAGACACAATTTAAAAAATGCTTTTGTTTTCTCTGTGTTTACTAGATCTCAATAAAGTAAAATGTTCAGTTCACTAGTTATTGTAGTTCCCTACCCTAATTGTGTACCTCCCTACCTGTCTTTCTGTAGTGGTAGTAAAGAAAAGTGAAATGACCCATTAGCAGCACACAACAAAGCAAATCACGCCACCATTTATCCATCTAAAATTCAGAGTTATTATGCCAGCATTTCTGCCACTTTGAGCAGTATTTGAATATTTCCAATTTTGGTGCCCCCCACAAAAACATGTCAGACAGCAATGCACGCTCCAACCTTATAATCACAAAAACATCTGCCTATAGCACGTTTAAAAAATGCTTTTCGATGCATATTGTAACAGCTTGAAATTCTCCCTCTCTCATGTTTCTCAGGTATGGAAAGCACGGCGCCTTCTACAGATTCAGATCCAGCACAGGGCGAGTCCTGCCCCTGTTTTACGTCTATGACTCCTACCTGATGCCGCCGGAGTCCTGGGCGGAGCTCCTGACCATGAAAGGCTCCCACAGCATCAGGGGCACACCTTACGACGGCGTCTTTGTCGCCCTCATCGTGGAAGAGCGCCACAAACACGACATCCTGGCTAGCGGCTTCGACGGCATCTACACCTACTTTGCCTCCAACGGCTTCTCCTTTGGCTCGTCCCACCAGAACTGGAAAGCCATCAAGGCGTTCTGCGACGCAAACAATCTGCTGTTCATCCCCAGTGTCGGCCCAGGGTACGTGGACACAGCTGTGCGGCCGTGGAACAACCATAACACCAGGAACCGGGTTAACGGACGCTACTACGACACGTCCCTGCAGGCAGCCTTGTCCGTCAGACCAGAAATCGTCACCATCACGTCCTTCAACCAATGGCACGAAGGCACGCAGATAGAGAAGGCTGTACCCAAGAAAACAGTGACCCGTTTGTACCTGGACTACCAACCTAACCTACCGGACCACTACTTAGAGTTGACGCGCCAGTGGGCCGAGAACTTCAACAAGGAGAAGGACAAGTGGCTGATGTGAGCAGGGCTTTGTTTTCCTGTTAGATGCCGAGAGCATGAACAGATAATGACAATAAGTCAGCTCCCAATTTTAAGAGACAATCTCTTTATTTTCATCCACCTACATGTTTCACTACGACTCCGAGCGCCTCTGATGAAATATCCTCTAAATTCTCGCCCTACCTTTACTGTTTTTAATCACTAACATTTTTCTGTACAGGTTAATAACGTCGCTGATATGGTTAAGCTACAGGGTCACAATGATGAACAGATAATCATCGTTTCCTGATAACAACTCAATCAAAAAAAATGCATCTATGTACAGTAACTCTGCTCTGTAGGCTCTTTTTCTTATTTTCCTATGATGAAAGACTGTTCTTTCCTGTATCTCTTTGAAGACAAATTAAAATTTGTGTCCGTTTACTGTTGGTGAATCGGCGGTGTCACTGTGCAAGAAAGGTTAGAAATGATCAAAGAAGTCGGCCATGGGTTGCAAGGATGTGGTATTTCAGTAAGTTCCTTCAGACATAGTCTTATTTCTAAGATGCATTTGTTTGCAGATGATGAAGTGGTTATAGTGAGCAGAATACAAAAGATAAAGGCAGAAGGAGAAGCTGCTGAAAGCTGCTCCAGCTGCTCTAAATTATGGGTGCTTTATTTGGAAAGTGGTTTGATACACCCACAGTATATTGGTAGGCACAAGAAATTAAATTTGACTAAGGCTTGGTATCTTTTCCTCTTTACGGGTTGAAAACCTCATAATATGCTAAACATACAGTAAAGGGCTTGACTATGCTGGTTTCTATCATTTATAAATGGTGTTGTCCATATGAAGTGAAACACTTTATAATAACCATCATTAATATGTTGTAAATTGATAGTAACTTAAACTTTAGTTTTTTCTTTTAAATGAAATAATTCATTTATAAATTATATATTGTAGCATAGCTGATAATGGACTATAACAGTTACATTCAGATTAAATTAATAAACTATTAACTATAGTTTATCGTTGCACACATAATGTTATATTTACTACATGAAGTATTTGTTAATGATTTCCAAATAATTTGTTAAACTTAAAGAAAAGGGTTTGTAAAACATCTATATGGCATTGATAGATGGACCAGATGAAAAACTTTGACAAAGTGTTTACTATCTATCAAAACAATGTTCATAAGTGTATTTATTAACCATTTGACAAGGTATTATAATCATCAGTTACAACATTAGCCTTCCAAATAATGTTTGGATGGAATAGACGATTTACAAACCAATTATTATCCATTAAAAAACATTTTGTCCAATAATATTTATAGATGTTTTACAAATCATTTGGTAATAATGAACAAAAACTATAACACATAAGAAGTTATAATGTGTGCCACAATAAACATGAATTATATTATTATTATTATATCATAACATAAATTATAGAATAACTAATAATCAGTAAACATTAACAAAATAGCTATAGTTCAACTTCTATTCAGACTATTTTAGCTTGATTTTGTTACATGCTCCTGTGTAATTTACCAGTGAAGCCTGAGTAAGTGCCTCCGTGTCGGGCCGTGGCAAGTGGAACACATAAAGCGAAGTGAACCGACTGGTGTCCCTGCAGTCTGGCCTTGGCCTTCATGTGAATGAGAAATCACTGGAGCAGAGCTGATCCTTCGGGACTATTTAATGCCACGCTTTAATGCTTCTGCCAACAAAGGGGGGGAAAAAAGAAAAGCATTTGCCCATGAAAGTGACATGTTAGTACCCGGCTGCTTACAAATGTCAGGCCTCTTAGCAGCTCATCGTTTTCTGAAGAGGCCCGATGTTTCGATCAGTGGAGCTACTGTCGACTGAGAAATCCTGATGTGTCCAGTTCAGGGAATAGAAATGATTATTAGATAATCTCCACGGTACATTGGAGGTCAACTAAGGGCAAATTGACCAGACTGTGTTCCTTCCAGTGGAGGAAATGCTTCTCTAGCAGAATCAGCATCTGTAAGCCAAATTCAGATTTTTTTTTCAAAATAATGACCAATATGTTTGCCTACTCATTGCATAACCAATAACGTCATCGCTACTATAGGGGAGTAATGAGAGACTAACAACGCATCATTTTTTCAGTAACTTAATCTACATCAAATATAACTATTTATAGTATTTTTCCTGTATGTATCTTCTTCAAAACCATTTTCTTAAAAATTCGAAACTGTTTAAGTTGTCGCTACTGATTTTGGACATATGAGGTACTTCCTTTTATTACCGTATTCACACTCTAATCATGCTGGCAATGTTATATTGAAATCTGGCAATGTGTGATCACATATGAGGAAAAGTTTTTTATATTATGTTTATAGGTTATAATCAGAAGAATCCTCTCTCCAAAATATCCTGGTGGAAACATACATTTAACCAGGTTTTGAGCGGGTTTGTTTGGAATTCCCACAAAAAAACACTCTTAGGTTTAGTCAACAAAACCAGTAAGTTAAGTTGAGGAAAAACGCCACGGTTGGGCTCAAAAAATACGTAAACTTTCAAACATAAACGTAGGTATGTAGGTTATATAGATATATTAGACCTTTCTTTACGTGTTAAGTTAACTAGTTCATCTAGGTTCAGGAGCAGGGCCACGTCTCAACCACACCAAGGCCTTTAAACACGGACAATGAATATAATAAATTCCGATCTGTTGTGAACAACCAGCTAACTAGTAGTTCAGAGATTTGAACTCATTGTTCAAAATAATAAAGTTTGTCATTAAAGAATTGAGCCAACACGAATTATGCAAAAAAATGTACATGTGCTATGAAGTTAAACACCGGAGTACATTTTACATTTTTATCTTTTTCTAAACACAAATAAGTTTCCTGTTCTTTTTTCCTGTGAAAACGTGAGAGCTCTGAGAGGGTGCCGCCGTTGCCTTCACTGAACTCCTTCAGCACTCACATATTATTTATCTCACAACATATCACCAAGAAAACGATTGTTTGGTGTTTTTAGGATAAGCTCAAAGTAATAGATGAAGAACAACATCCAGGGATATGACAGGGGTGTACTTTGAACCTTCGCAGAAGTATAAAGTATGGTACATAATAAAAACCGATGAACAGAAATTTAAATTTCAACATTTTCATTGATTTTTTTTTTTTTTTTTTTTTTTTTTTTTTTTTATTGATTTAGAAGTAAATTGGGAGGAAACCGGAGTACCTGGAGTAAACCCAACCGCCCTAGCGGCCAACATGCAAACTCACAGAAGCTCAGGCCTGTAATCCAAACCCTCACCTGTGAGTTCACATTGCTGACCACTAAGGTGGCCCTTAAAGCTCAAGTCCTGCCCCACATCTGGGTAACATCCTGTCCCACTGGTCTCTTCCCCTTACAGGCCGTTCACTGCTCTCTGCCCTTCAGAGGCCAGTGGAGCAGAAGGTAACTCAGATGGGATGCAGGACTTGAACTCTCTATTGCATTCACGTTGAAGGAAAAAAAAAAACATCATGTCCAATTTTTTCCTTCAAGATGAATGCAACATTTTCACTTACACCCTGCTTCGTGTGAAAGGTGCAGTGAACGCTTTGCGGATGGCGTTGAAGAATCTGCCGATGGAGCACTTCTCCTCTGGTGGTGGATTCATCAGGTGGCATTTGGTAATGCTGGCAATCTCTTCTTCAATCGCCTGGTTTTCCAGTTTGAATAATAACAGCATGGTGTTTGCACTGCCCCACTTCTTGCAGAGGTCCTTGAAAATGGCCTTGTCAAGGTTTTTTAACATTTTTAGGGTGATTTCAAAGTCTGTTTTCTCGACCTTGTTCCACATTCTTTCAAACAGGCGATCAGCGATGGTCTTTGGGTTTTCCAACATGCAGTTCATCTTTGCTTTGTTGAAGATGTGAGAAACCAGCTTCTCCACAATTATCCTGACAGACATCTTCTTTTGCATCATCTGTGCTATTGGATCCTCAGATACTAGAAATGAGGGTGTTGTTGATACTGACTCTCTGTCCTTCAAAGCCTCTGTCACCCTGTCAAAGTGGATGCCCGACTGAGTGGCCAGCCACCACCTCACCAGTCCCAGGTGACGCCACACTTTGCTCTGTATTTCTCCATACATGGCTGCACGTGACTGGGAAACAAACACTGACCTTCTGATTGCTTCTGGCAGAATCTCAGGTATCATCACCTTTGTGGTGTGATTGTAGAGGAGATCACACAGTGCTTTTGTGAACACCAGGGCTTGGTTGTCGGAGAGATTTTGTAATCTCTGGTACACACTTCCCTCATTTCCATCTTGTGGTTTTGTATCATCCTTAGTCTCAAGCAGAGAGTCAACATCCTTGATGAAGGACTGCATTAACTCCCTGCTTTCAACTTTGGAGTCGGGGTTGAAGTTGTTCTTCAGTTCGGACGCCATTTGATGGATCGACATTTTGGCAAACTGTGTGGCAAAAAAGTTTTTTATCTTGTTTGCCACTCCTTTCAAGGACAGTTTGGACTTATCTGTGGGTTCTGAGCTGGTCCTTGTCTTGATGGATTCGTGGCTGGTCCTTGTCTTCATGGATTCGAGGCTGATCCTTGTCTCTGTGGATTCGAGGCTGGTCCTGGTTTCTCTGGATTTTTGGCTGGTCCTTGTCTCTGTGGATTTGGAACTTGTCCTTGTCTTCATGGATTTGAGGCTGATCCTTGTCTCTCTGGATTTGGAGCTTGTCCTTGTCTTCATGGATTCGAGGCTGGTTCTTGTCTCTGTGGATTCTTGGCTGGAAGCATCTTTCTCTCTCAGACTCTTAACCTCATCATTGATTGATGCAACGATGGATTCTGCAAGATCTTTTATCTCTTCTGAGGATTCAGATTGCAGCAGTTGATACTCAAAGTCCGCCATAGTATCCAGAAGAGGGTCTGTGATTTCACTGACCGCTTTCCTTATAATGTCCTGGGCTGCTTTCATTGCGTTGGTCTCAGAGCAGATCAGTGATCTTCTCGAGACCTTCTTCTGCGTTTCTGATTTCACAGATCTGTCTTCTGACTGGCAGATATCATCATCTGGTTGCCTGTCAGGGTCCAACACTGAGAAGTTGTCCAGACTTTTTCTAGACCTGCTTGATCTAGGTGTGCACAGTTTTTTCACCTTGCCCATGAAGGTTTTAAACATGCAGCAGGCATGGTGGACCATGAGAGTGAGTCTGCGAGGGGTAGTGACATGTTCACTAAACGCCCCGAGCCCCGAAGTGTCCGTGAAATTCAGAGAGTTGAGGATTTCTGTAACTTCCGAGACGATCAGTTTGGTCAGTTGTTCCGAGCTGTCACATTTGACTTTTTGGTTGATCTGCAGAACGCTAGCAACACTCTGAGGGATTGTGTCGCCCAGACTGGACAGAACACGCTCTTCAGAAATGTTTGTGTTCTTTCCGCTGATTGCCACCTTCATGGATTTGGACACTAATATGTTTAGGTCCAAAAGCAGCTCTGCCAACATGACTTTTGTGGCCTCATCAGCTGCACCTTGTTTCAGCAATTCCTGCTGTTCCACTGTCATTCTTTCGAAAAAGGATTCAATCAGTGGACGAACTTCCTTCACTCTGATCACTGACATCTCTTCTGTCTGTGAATTTCTCCTGGAATCCATTTTCTGTATTAAAATTCCTTGCTTTCCTTCCTGGATAAGTGATCACGTCTTGTTAGTGTGACTGTCTTACTGAAATGTGAGAAAATGAATTATCCCCTGGAATAGTTAAAGAGTTCTTTATCACACCAAAGCCACTGACAAGATCAAAGGAGCAGCTGCCTTAGATTCCGTCAGTGAAACCCCGCCCCCTAACAACGATTGTAGCAACCGTTGCTAGGCACCTGCAGCACCCTCTCAGAATTCCAAGCCAAGCAATAAAAAGAAAAATCTAAAATAAATGAGCTTCATATAATATTTAATTAATTAATACTATCTTTATATGTATTCATCTATGTATCTAGGAAAAATCAAGCATTTTTTGAGCATTAATGCATGTAAACATATTGTAACAATAACCTGATATACAAATATGCAACTGAAAATTAGCATAATAGGTATATTAAACTGCTGCAAAATAAATGTTTTAATGTTTATTTGAATTAGATTTGTTTAATGTTATATGTTATTGATGGGTTTACAGTATTTTATGATGGTTTTCAGGTGTACATTTACCATACACTACTGGCTCCTGAGTGGCCAGTAATTTACTGTTAATGTACAGTCAAATACTTTACATTGTACAGTCTACAGCAGCATACTGCTAAATCACAGAAACCTGGACATAAACTGTAACGTTACAGTTAAATACAGTAATTATCCAGCAGCATACTACTTAATCAAAGTACTATAATCGCATAGTTACTGTGAAGTCACTGGGAAAAGCTGATATTTCACAATCATTTTCTTTGAAAATTATGCATTACATCCGTCCCAGTGTTTTTTGTTTTTTTTCGTTTACTTACTAAAAAATATTTAAGCTGACACTCTATGTGTCCCATTCAAATGTACCATTCAGAGAACGGTCTACTACATCCTACATCTTAGCAGAGCTAAGACATAACCAACAGCATCCCCTTGTGTATTTAGTCAGTCATTGCATCGAGACCACAGTACAGTGCAATGCTTTTTTGTTTTGCATTTTTATTATTTTCTTTGGACAGTTTGTGATGAGGTACGCAGAAAATTATTCATCATCTTTATTAAATACAGATGTATATAAAAAGTACTGTGCAGCTTAAATATGTATTCATTTGGTGTTTATCTTAATCACTATACATATTTATTCCTAGATAGATAGATAGATAGATAGATAGATAGATAGATAGATAGATAGATAGATAGATAGATAGATAGATAGATAGATAGATGGATAATAGGCCTAACTACAAAATTTCGCAAGAAATTTTGACTGTGTGGCTGCTACTGCCCGAAGACGTTGCATATATTAACAGTTCTGAGACAGCTATATCAATGGGGTTCATTTAGGATTAGTTTGAGGTTTATTTAAAAAAAAAAAAAAGTCCAATTGCATAAATAATATTATCAACAGAGAGAAAATACTCTGCCGAACGCGTTGATGTAATTTTATGTTGATATGCTTTATGTGTGGTAGAAGCCAGTCACAACAGATATGAATTAAAGCAGCGGCAGATTCATTGGGTAAAAGGTTCATCCAATCAGAGTAAACTTCTCTAAATATTTTATAATTTTTTTTATAAAAATACTGCTTTCGATTGATGGGGCGAAATACACACACGAGCTCATGCACACAAACACACACACAGAAACGCGCGCACACACACACACACACACACACACACACACACACACACACACACACACACACACACACACACACACACACTCTCTCTCTGTCAATCAAATTACCAAGTTCATGAAGGCCGCCTTTCTCACAGAGTTAAATCCCAATAAACAATCTTATATGTCAGCCATTTTGTCCTGCTTAAACAATGCTATCACCATGCTAGCATCAAAATCCCTACACTGCGTCTCCTCTCCAAGACTTCAGTTGGTTGTTTTAATTAAATATAATGTGGAGCCATGTTTAAAGCTGTTTGTGTGTATGTGTGTGTTGTATGTGTTTAAAATGTGACCATGAGGGTTAGTTTGGGGTTAATTTGAGGTTAATTTAAGGTACATTTGAATAAATATTTGAGTCCAATCGCCAAAATAACATCATCAATAGAGAGAAAAGACTCTGCCCATCACGTCGATATATTTTTTATGTTTGTGGTGTTTGAAATGTGACCACGAGATCAACTGACCAAACTGATCGTCTCGGAAGTTACAGAAACCCTCAACTCTCCCACTTTCACGGACACTTCGGGGCTCAGGGCGTATAGTGGACATGTCACTCCCTCTCGCAGACTCACTCTCATCGTCCACCATGCCTGCTGCATGTTTAAAACCTTCATGGGCAAGGTGAAAAAACTGTGCACACCTAGATCAAGCAGGTCTAGAAAAAGTCTGGACAACTTCTCAGTGTTGGACCCTGACAGGCAACCAGATGATGATATCTGCCAGTCAGAAGACAGATCTGTGAAATCAGAAACGCAGAAGAAGGTCTCGAGAAGATCACTGATCTGCTCTGAGACCAACACAATGAAAGCAGCCCAGGACATTATAAGGAAAGAGGTCAGTGAAATCACAGACCCTCTTCTGGATACTATGGCGGACTTCGAGTATCAACTGCTGCAATCTGAATCCTCAGAAGAGATAAAAGACCTTGCAGAATCCATCGTTGCATCAATCAATGATGAGGTTAAGAGTCTGAGAGAGAAAGATGCTTCCAGCCCAGAATCCACAGAGACAAGAACCAGCCTCGAATCCATGAAGACAAGGACCAGCCTCAAATCCACGAAGACAAGAACCAGCCAAAAATCCAGAGAAACCAGGACCAGAGACAAGGATCAGCCTTGAATCCATGAAGACAAGGACCAGCCACGAATCCATGAAGACACACTTGACAGAGCCATTAAAACACAAGCCTTCTATAGTTAGAACTAGAACATGAAACCACAAGTTTCAGTTGACATTGGTATCAATCTTTTCATTTGGTACTATTGGAAAAAATGTGCCTTATCATAGCTATTTTTCCAAAAAATGTCAAACTATTCCTCTTGAATTTGGGTTTAGTGCTCTCTGCCAGAAAAAAACTAATTTGAAAGAGGTGATGTGGGATAATCAGGCTGCAAAGTTGCTGAGATACCTGTCAATATTTCCTCAATTAAACAATAACATTCTGAATGAGAAGACTGATCGGTGGTTTCTAAATGTTTCGACTTGTCATCCCATAAAACAAAGAAAAATCTGCTCGTACTGAATGCAACATCAACATTTTTTTAATTCGTCCAATTCTTTGGTTTATGTCATCCCCATGATCCTGTATTATATTCTCCTTGGCAACAGGTTTGTTCATAAAAAAAAAGTACAAAGTATCCATGTTTTAGTTTATTGCTCAAGTGTTCAATCATAATCACAGTCAATTGCAGCAATAAATCAAATCCCAGTCCCAGACAACCGTCTCTGCCGAGTAAAGTCTGAACACTGACAGAAATCGTCCAAGAGGGAAGACTCACCAGAACCAACGGGAGATAATAAAGAAAAAACAGCAGTGACAAAAGTACTCAGTTTATTATAATGATCAATGGTGACGACATTACAAAGTCTGTAAAACAACATTACTACTTACAAATAAAAAGAAACATGGGCGATACAAAATATCACAAATCTTAAAAGGACGCTTATTACTTGTAGATTTTTTTCAATTTTTTTCCATCATATTCCTGACATTCCTCCTCAATCTACAGCAATCCTTGTCTCTTCAGATCCTCGTAGGTCTTCTTGTTGACCACATTGCCACTCGAGTCCTCGTACTCCTCCTGAAAAACACACAAGTAAAAGGAATCAGCATTATATTATAACTAGGAGGCGCCGTTTCCCCGACCAGTCGTCCTGATTCCATCCTAACTCACCTCTGTGTCTGGCTGCCACCGCTCTGATGCCTTCTGGGACTTCAGCTTGGACCACACTGGAGTAACAAACGGAAACAGAACATTACTGACACCAACTTCCAAAACTTTCGAAAAAATCAAGATGTTCATGACGAGCGAGACAAGGACTCTTACAAGAGACAGCGTCCTCGATCTGCGTGACGTTGGCGAAGTGAGCGGTGTTGGGGATTCCCAGGCAGCGCATACCGTGAGCATGCCTCCATTCCTACACACACACACCAAAAAAAAATCATTTATTTTGTTGTTCTATGATGTTGACAGTGTTTTGAGTGCAGATTTCACACTCAACTCTGTAACAATGAATATGTGACATAAATACACAACATACCGCAAAGTGCCTCTGGAAGGCTTTGGGTCCCCTGTAGGTGTAGTTTCCACAGATCTCACAGTTGTAGTTGATGTTCAGCCCGTGGAGTTTGTAGAGCCAGTATGGAATCGGCTACAGGGATAAAATGGCACACATTGATACGTGATTAAAAAAAAATAAAAAAATGAGTGGCACATAAAAGAAAAGCATTGTGAAATTAGGATTATGCAGCAGCAGTTTGAATGAAAGTTTAAATCATTTTATAGCAACCGGGAAGTCAAAAATCATAAAGTTAGGGGGGGGAAGAATAAACATTTTTATGCTCCATAAAGTTTGGTGAATTTTTAGGACATTTGTCTAAGCTTTTTTTCCAGTTCTTTCTCTTCAGGGCTATTACAACTATGTAAATCATCAGTCATATCCAAACATGTAAAAATGACTCTATGCTAGTAGATATAAGTAAGAGCAACAGACATCAGAGTCACTATGGAGACTAAAAGGGTTGTTCAGTAGTTTTGAAGTGGGGTTTTATGAGGTGCTTATCCATAGTCATTGTATCTACAGTAGATGGTGGTACAGGACAGGAGTACCAGCAACAGAGCAAAGCAATGATTATTCTAGGAGGGCCTTTTTATTAGGTGGATAAAATAAGTTTTCCCCATATACAACCAAGTACTGCTCTGCCCGCTCTGTGTGCTTCTGGTATCTTCACGTACAAATAAAAGTGACCTTAACAACAACCCAAATTCGTAAAAAAAAATGTGTATTGGTTTTAATTTACAACAGGAGGTGTCCCTATCAGAGTCACAATTCAGTATCTGATCTGCATTCATTTGCAAAACATCTTCCCCGAGTCTGATTGACTTCACATGATCTACACTTTCGAGCCCTGCGAATTTTAGAGACCTTCTGATTTAGGTGCAATTGCCAAAGAACGCCGACATCAACGCGAGTCAGAGGACTCGTGGTTTTGAACGTTGTGTTGTTTTGATACAGGGTCGTGACCTCACCTTGCCGTCCCAGCCCAGCGGCAGGTTCTTGGGGTTGTAAATGATCTCGTTGTCCTCGTCTTCGCTCTCGCTCTCACTGAGCTGCTCCTCCTCCTCTTCCTCGCGCTCCTCTCCGGTCCTGGCCTGTTTCCTCTGGACGTTCTCATGAGTCAGCTGCCTCTGCTCCTGTAACCGCCCAATGCCAATCAAAACCGTCAGGGTTTGGGACTGCAACGAGCTAGGTAAAACACGTTTATCAAACCCTTCGTTCGTGAATTCAACAGTAGACATTTTTAACTCACCCCGAGGATCTCCACATATTCATAGACTTGAGATTCCAGGAAGCCAATTTCCTTGTTACGCTCTGTGTCTCTGCAGAAGTGATGGATGGAAATTGTTATGCATTATATAAATGAGCACTATCATAAAGACACGGTCAAGCATTAGATTGATTTTTTTTAAACATCCACTTACTTTTTAGGGCCTTTGGCTTTGGGATTCTTGGCGAACAGTGAAGGGTCCAGCGATTCCAGGGATTTGCCTTTTGTGCTGAAGAGCCTCTGAGCTCTCTCCTCCAGAGTCCTGTCCAACACACACACACACACAACCGGATTTAATCGGTTGTCCTAACTGCATGCAGAACGTGCACGAATAGCCTAGTAAATAATAAGCATTCCCATCCCATGTCCTTGCTTGCAGTCTGAATGCTGTCCACATACTAGAGGCTACAACTATTGTTTCCCCAAAGTCACCCTTGGGCGCCAAAAATGATTTGTTTAACCACACATTTAAATTAAGTTTAATAGAAAAACAAGTTGACATTTACAAACAATAAAATGTATTAATTGCCGGTAACTGTGCCTAGGACAGCTCCTGGTGCCGGTTGTCATGGGTACCCAACATTCCAATTGCACTGCGCTTATAAATATCAAATTTATATCACCCTTTCAACTTCTCAAAACTTGTAAGAGTTAAGTTTAAGGTTCTGCAGACATTTAAGACACACACACATATATATATATATATATCTCAGTTTAATGTTATTCTTATTAGCATGCAGAAGACATTCTCACCCTCCACATTTCAGTCCCAACGCCATGAGGGCAGACTTCAATCTGTCCAGACCCAAGGAAGCCAACTCCTGTGAAAAGGAATAAGAAAAACACACCAGTCGAGGTATGAATAAGCAACCCGAGTAGTATTTTTTAAAACATAAATCTTTAAATGTGAGCACAAACAATGTTTTACCTCCCAGGAAGAAAAAGCAGAGAGGTCCAGATGAGCTCCAGCGTGTGTCAAAGCACTGCTTGTTTCTTTCTACAAAGAAAAACACAAAATTAACAGGTCAGATAAGATGTATGCCCAACACCCTAACCATCTTCACATATGAACAGGAGAACTTACAGGCCAGCCTGGGAAGGTCCCATTGTCCCATTTCTTTTCAAAGTCTATCAGCACTTTGCCGTAGAGCTCGTTCTGGTCCAGCAGAGGTTTGACCCGTTCTGTGTAGTCCTGCAGATACTCCAGCAGCATCTCCAAGTACCTGCACAAACAACCACCACACTGGGTTAGTACAAGAACACACAGAGCGTGCACATATTATCCTAATCTACACACATTTATGCGTTATTTATAATATATTGAAAAGGTCCATGATACGTCTTTAAGTTAAGATGGGTTCATTTTCTTGTCTTTACAGCTAAATATATTTCTTCTTCATGTTCCGTACAGCTGTTAGCTGTCAGTTCTGATGGAAATAAGCATGATGGACCTACTTTCTGTATTCAGCATTCTTCCTGTCCTTGGGGATGTCAAAGAGCTGGTCGAATGAAGACAGGTAAGAGATATACTCCAGTTTCTGTAGGGAAAGAGCAAAGATTGTGGTTAAAAATAACTTATCCAGTTTAGAGGAACAGCATGAATTATGCAGACTTAAAAAGGGATCATAACCTCGGCTCCCTTCAGGTTGATGAACTTCAGGTAGCAGTCGTGGAGGTCGAGGTAGCGGCCGTATCCTTCCTCGTCACTGAACTCCACCATGTCTGTAAAAGACAAACAAAACCAGACCAGTGTGTTAGCCAGCGACATCAGTCTTAAGTAGATTACTTTTAAACGAGGTAGATCCCTAAAATGGTCAGCTGACCTTCTACAGAGCAACAATCCTAAGGAAGCCTGCCTCTAATGTATGGATATATAGACTTACTCTGAGCCTCCTCGCTGGGGTTCTCTCTGGCCTTCATCAGCTCCTCAAACTCTGCAGACATGGGAATGGAAATCTACAAGAAAACAAAAGAAAAGTATTATTGTTCATTTTCTTTGTCAAAAAAGGTTTACATAGTTTCAAATTAGACTGTATAAAAAGTAAGAGGTTAACTACCTCATTTGGGTGCTTTCTGTGAAACTCCTTTATGTGTTTCAGTCTGTTGTAGAACTCTGCGAACTCATTTGGTCCTGAGATTGCACCAAGCTCATCTTTTCTCATTCTGTCGGTAAGAAGAAGAAGAAAAAATGTTCAAGATAACAGGTTAAGAGACTGTGTGTAACTAGTATGGTACAATTTCTGTTTCTAGGTTGATCAAAAGAAATAGAATAGAAAACATATTGAGACATTGGGTATTGTGTTTACCAACTCAATATAATTACACAATCTGCAATTTGCAAAAAAGCACCATTCAAACAGATCTGGATTACAATTAATGTTTGTGTAGCCTCTTTAACTGGAGCAGGTTAGTCACTTACCCATCTTTGTCTTCATAGGAATCTCTGAGATTTCCACTCACTTCCATATACCTCTGTCAAAAGAGAAACATTTTCATGTAAAGCATTTAGCATGATCGTATAACTTACTGGACTCAGACCTGCATTCCTCTGTTAATACATCATCCAACTACTTTCTAACTTCTGTCCAATAACATGTAACACTACATTATGGGGATAAACTGTGAGTACAAATTAGAGTTGTTAATGTTTACATTTACAGTTATTCTTGCTGCCACATACAGTACCAGTCATGAGTTTGGACACACCTTCTCATTCAACTACTTTGAAGAATCTAAAATATAAAACATATTCTGTTTGTTGAGTATAATTTGTTTGTTTACCACATAATTCCATATGTGTTCCTTCATAGTTTGGATGTCTTCAATATTAATCTACAATGTAAAAAATAATATTAATATACAATATACACAGTACCAGAAAAAAACCATTGAATGAGAAGGTGTGTCCAAACTTTTCACTGGTACTGTAGAGGACATAAATGATCTGTTCCCATCTAACTCATAGTGTTGCCCGGAAGTCAAACTCTTCTTTAACTTACATCCAGCATGGCTCTGGTCCGATGATCAGAGTTAATCTGTTCCCGCAGCTGTCAGGAAAAAGAAACAAAGATCCACGTGAGAACAAGTCCACTCACAGGTATGTTTAAAGCTTGCAGTGTTGGGTTAGCAGATAGTGCTAATGCTAGCAT
This sequence comes from Anoplopoma fimbria, assembly GCF_027596085.1. Lineage (NCBI taxonomy): Eukaryota > Metazoa > Chordata > Actinopteri > Perciformes > Anoplopomatidae > Anoplopoma > Anoplopoma fimbria. The sequence goes on from NC_072458.1 coordinate 17,746,757, forward strand.
AGCTCCTACCGTGGACTTCTTGTGTAACATTTCTTTCGTCTTCGCATCCATCAGCCTCTCCTTCTCCTCGTGGTAGCGACGCTGTTGCTCTAAAATAGTCTCCATTGTGTGTAAATGTGTCGTAGTTTGATTAAAGACGAAATAAGCACTCTAACTCGTCGGTTTTTGTAATGTATCAGCGCCCCCCGCCGAATCTGCTACGTTTGTTTTCAATGGCGCATGTCTGGAAGCGAAGGTCCGTCGCTTAACTCGGCGTAGAGAAACATCGACCCGGCATAAAAGGTTCCGCCCTGGTGATTTAGTCCCGATTGGTCCACGAACAATAGCGTAACTATTTCTAAAATGAAAATTAATTGATTCATTCATTTATAAAAATAAATAAGGAGCAGAGAGTCAAGGAATTGTAAAATATGGAGGAAATAGTGCTCATTTACTTATCTATATTTAGTCACTTTTCATTTTTTTAGGGGTCTACATGTGTTGTTTTAAAGCCCCAATGTGTGTCAGATATAATATTGATTAATTGGCCTTTTTTTCCCCTTGCAGAAGCAGGTCACCAAGCACAGATTAACACTAACAACTCATGCATCCTGAGTATGGAGCTTCTTCTCCACAGTCTGTGTAAAGGACTGTAAATGATTATCTATCTGTGTTATTATTGTCCCCGAAATTGTTTTTTTTGAAATCCTGGTGCACACTTTTGAAAACATGATTGGGTCTATTCCTCTCTTTTGCACTTCCTTTGTAGTCTACTATCATCAAAGCCTGCCATAACGCTTCACAGAGCACCCAGTTTGCGCGGACTCGCGTGGGAGCGCGCACGGAGGCGGTCTGATTTGTCAAGCTGCTGCAAACAAAAGAAGAAATCGGAACTGGGTATTCTCTACCTTAAACATAAAATAATGATGAGATGTTTCATGAAAAGGTCAGTATGTTACTGGGTGTAGGGACATATGTAATTCAATTTGTGGCAAAACGATTAAAAAAAAAAAGAATATTTTATTGGAAATAATAAAAAAAAATCAAGGTAAAGTTTGCCACTTTGGATCCAAATTGTAGTTCTTGTCTCTTAAAGAGCATTCACTGAACAGAAACGACCTAAAGTAAAAGAAGAGCAGTGTGACTTTAATTTTTCTTTTTCTACTAAAAAATAATGTTAATGCTCGCTGCTCCAGTTTGTTTCATAAAAAGGCAATATGCAGTAACTATGATTTTTTAAAGTTTGGTAGACAATTAGTCGACCTTACTCCAGTAGCCTAGAGGATATTATTTAAGACAGGGGAAGATGAAGATGTAACATTTTTACAGTAACAGAAAAGAAGTAACATAAAGTGCAACAGATTAAGAAATTACAAAATTGGCTATATACAACATATGTGTTGAAAAAATAAAACTGGCATAGTTAATGGATGGAAGATAATTACAAATCACCTGTAGGCCCTTCTGTGTTTATGTGTGTCTGAATAGCTGTGCAAATATGTGCAAAAGTGGTTTGTCAATTTTTAGATTAGATTAGATTAGATCCAACTTTATTGTCATTGCACAGAGTACAAGTACTAACACAACGAAATGCAGTTTTAGCATCTAAAACAGGTGCAGTGCAATGTGCTGGATAAATAACAGTATAAATAACAGATACATAATGATAATAAAAAAAAGAAAAATAACAGTATGAGTAGTATAAACAGTGTGAACAGTGGATATGAAATGCAAGATACATTTTTTATTTTCATTTTTTATTTTTATCTTGTCTTTCTTCTACTATGTCTCTTTGTCTCTTATTGTCTTATCTTATCTTATATACAGTATATTGTATATATATTGAGATAGAAGTGAAGATAGTTAAGTTAAGTTAAGTATAGTTCAGTTTTTAGTTTTTAGTGTGTAGCTTTTAAATGTCTGTAAAGCGTCTTTGAGTACTCTGAAAAGCGCTCTATAAATAAAATGTATTATTATTATTATTATTAAGATGACTAATAAAGGATTATTATCTTATCTTATCTTATATACAGTATATTGTATATATATTGAGATAGAAGTGAAGATAGTTAAGTTAAAGGTTAAGTATAGTTAAGATAGAAGTTTTTATAGTTAAGTTTTTAGTGTGTAGCTTTTAAATGCTGTTTGTAAAGCATCTTTGAGTACTCTGAAAAGCGCTCTATAAATAAAATGTATTATTATTATTATTATTATTATTATTAAGATGACTAATAAAGGATTATCTTATCTTATCTTATATACAGTATATTGTATATATATTGAGATAGAAGTGAAGATAGTTAAGTATAGTTAAGTTTTTAATGTGTAGCTTTTAAATGCTGTCTGTAAAGCGTCTTTGAGCGCTCTATAAATAAAATGTATTATTATTATTATTATTATGAAGATGAACCTCTTAGATAAAATAAAATAAAAAAAAACAACACTACACATGAACTAAACGCAGTGTGACTTTACATTACAAGCAGTCACCTCGCGTTATGGGTTCCACCTGGACTTTTACTTTGACAGCGTGAATCGGAACCGACGCGCGTACCGGCCGCTGACTCCACCGCGGCGCGTTTGGGCACATTCTCTGGCAGTCAGTGAAGGCGACGGGCGGAAAGCAGCGGACGAGCAGTGTTTACAGATCACGGTCACGGAATAAACAACCAGCGGACACTGCAGCACCCTGTCCCCCTCCTGCCGCCGTGCGTCCAGCAGCCTGCTCGTAAAGGTGAGCGCTCCTCTTATATTCTGTGGAAGGACGCAACTCTGCAAAGGGAATAAAAAAAAGAAAAAGGGGCTATTGCGTTATCTTGTAGAGGGAGGGAGGAGGGGATAGAGAGAGAGAGAGAGAGGGGGGGGTGCATTCATTCCAGTCTTTTGTGCAGGAGCAGATTTTTTTTTTTTTTTTTTTTTTGTTGTTGCAGCGGTCACTTGCAGTGTGTTGCACAGCCTGCATCGGATGAAGTGTCCGGGCTTTGCATCTCGCTTTATCTGCATCAAGATGTCTCATAACGAGGATGTTAACTCCTTGCAGATAGAGCCGGGTGGGTGGGTGGTGGTGGTGGTGGTGGTGGAGGAGAGAGAGAGAGAGAGAGAGAGAGAGAGAGAGACCGGGGGCTTCTCCACGTTACAGCCCCGGTACGTGCGCCCTCCTCCTCCTCCTCCTCCTCCTCCTCCTCCTCTTCTGCACGAAGAATGAATCATTTAAAAGCAAATCGTCTGTAACTGTGTGTGTGTGTGTGTGTGTGTGTGTGTGTGTGTGTGTGTGTGTGTGTGTGTAGATGACACGAGGATGCATTAAGTGGCATTTGTCTAAATGGTTAAAAGCCACTGTTTCATTCGGTTGACACCCATTGCACCAAAACAGTGCAACCAGTATACATTAAACTTCTTTAATAGGTAGCCCTGAAGCCTTTTCCCCAAATGAAATGCATTGGCTTAACACACAGTGAGAAAAAAAAAACCAAATGTCAAAGTTGAAATGTCATTTTGTTTAATTTATTTTTTTCTTTTCTTAAAGAACTGGGGAAAAAAAGAAAAAAAAAAGGTTTAAAAGCAAATTAAAACATTACCAAAAAAGCAAAAACTGCGTTAAGCAAGCTGCCAGATGTTTTGAAGTGCACTTGACATGTTGGTCTTTTCAGTTGAAGGGGACTGAATGTATTGGCACCGTCGGCTCTCTCTTGGGTTGTGATTTCCTGTAGGCCCGATCGATAACACACGATTTGTGAAGCTTCACCTCGGTTGATATTTATGGTTTGTGGTGTTTTGACAGTTTCACACCTGAAGAGGAAAAAACATCTGTCTGACAGATCTACTGCTCCGTCTGCAACTTTTACTTTCAGTGTGTTTTGTCCTCAGCCCGACACCTGGAAACACATCATTTTACACATTGTAATAACAGCTTATCCTGAGAGGATTCAATTTACCAGAGCATGTAAATGTTCTAACCTTTTAAACTGATGCCCCCGTGTGTCATCCTAACCCATATAATCCCCCAATTATCTCCCATATCAGCTCACCGCCAAAACGCAGTTAATTGCATCAGATAGCCTGTGTGCAGTGGCTGTTTGTCAAATGTCAGAAGCAGAGTCAGCTTGCCAAAGCCGCTGTCATGTTTATCGAACAATCTGTCCTTACTTCTGTCCAATTTGATATTCATTTCAGCTCCAACGGCATGCAGCAGCGATGCCCCCCCCCCACACACACACACACAGCCGTTCATCTAGTGTCATACATTTTTCATGGCAGACTAGGGAATGTAAATAGAGGCATTCACCTTGACGTTCACACCCACCCACACCCCCACAGAGACACACACACACACACACGCGGAGTGATGGAGGTATTGGATTTAGTGAACATGACCTTGTAGGTGTCTCTTTATTATTGAGACTCAAGGCTTGTGACCAGCGGATGTTCAACTTGACTGATTCCGGATGAGTGGTAAAAGATCCGTGGTGTGTATTTACCTTTTTTATCCTTATGTCGCTCCGAATATACCTCTGAACGGGGTTAAAATGTTATATTTTTTTTGAGGTGGAATGACCGGCAAGGCTGCTATTGACGATTGATTCATCTTTTGGTGTGAAAAAAAAGTCTGCAAATAGAGAATAAGTGAAAAATGCCAATTAACCCTACTCAGGTTACAAAAAAGTCATGCTTTCTTTTATATAATTGAGACTAATAATCCAGGTAGTGGTGGGGTTTTTGTTGAAATTAGTGCCACTATTGAACAGAAATGAAAAAAGTCCCACAGACTACATGACATGTCATCACATTCCCATATATATATATATGCAGTATTTTAAAGATGCTGAGTAAATGATCCAATTTAAAGGACCAGAAAAATGTCCTGAATTGGTGAATGAACGCGAAAACACAGACATTTCCATTCAGGTAGTTAAAAGGATGCACTTTTCTTCAATTATCGTTTTCCCGAGCTTTTGCAAGAGCAGTTGAGAGGCACTTGAGATCCTCCCGATCGTCTATATAGCGTTTTTAAAGAGTACATTTAACTTGAGCTTTAAGAAATGTACCTTTTATTTTTTAACACATTCACTCTCCCAAAAGGTAAAACAAATCTTGAACAGTGCAATTATTCTCCTGGCCTGCAGAGTCAACTTCTTTTAACAATTACAAGGCTCACATTCAACGATTCTCTTCTCATTAACAAAGGATTAATGCACCTCGATGCATTAAACGCAACGCTTGATGGGTCCATCTTCTCAAGTGTGAGGAGTTTTCTGCCTCCCCTTGGTTTTCTATTGTGAACTGAATAGCTTTGTTGGACCAACAAACCAGACAAAAGGAAATTGGGAGTGACATTTTTCACAGTTATTTAAGAACAATGAATCAATTCAACGAGAAAATAAGCAGCGTATTGACAATAATCATGAGTTGCAGTTCATCATTTAATTAATGACTTTTCCTTATTCATAAAGACGCTCGACACTATCTTAATATGATGAAATACGCAGTAGATATGGGCATGATATTACAGGCAACATGCAAGTCTGAGTGAACTTTTTTGATAAATTATTCCTGACTGCAGAATGTTGATAATAATTTAAGCAGACAAACTAGACTACTGAATTTGCCATAAATCCCCTGAATATTAGTCTATTAGGTTAAAACTAGCTTTGAAAATATGGAAATAAAAAGTTGAGGGACAGAAAATGTTTTACCACTTTCTATGACCCCTATTTCTTTTATGCATCACAAATATACTTATAATGCCTATACTCTTTACTTCAAGCACATTCATGATCACTTAGAGTAACTTATAATGACATATTAATGCATTAAAACTGTGATTATAATGCATTAAATGTAACTTACAATTGAAATACGCTAATACACTCATCCCTGCAAAAAGAAAAGTATTATGATACTTGACCCTATGATTCAATATAAAGGCTTTATAAAGTGTTATTATTGTTATAAAGCATTATGCATATTTTGTGAGAGCTTATAAAAATACGGTGCTTTAAGCAGATTATTACACATTTAAATGTTTATAAATCACTATAGAAATGAGTGTCAGTTGTTAAGACAGGCCATTTTTCAAACACAAATCAAAATAAAAGGTCATAAAAGTTCATACTTGGCCGAGGACTTAGTAGTTTTGGGAAACAATCCCAACTCAATGTCCACTTATTAGCGTTTTGGTGGCCTTTCACCCAAATCCCAGCGTTTTCTTCAGCAGATTGAGTTTGCTCAGGTTTGAAGTAGCTGTCTTTGGAGGATTCAGCGTGCATAACCCTTAATGTGTGTGCGCGCAGTGTCAGCATGTCCAGTGAGGTGCAGCCGAGGCCGGACGACAGCCCCAACACCAGTGGGGGAAGCTCGGACGCCGAGCAGAGGGAGGCGGCCCCGCCGGAGCAGCCGGGACCCGAACAGCGGGACCAGACCCAGCCCAAGAAGAAGGAGGCCAAGATCTCCAGCAAGACCGCCGCCAAGCTCTCCACCAGCGCCAAGAGGTTAGAGGTCGTTTACTTTTCTGTGCTCGCACCGCCCCGTTGGCTTTACGGTTCAAGTGGTCATCCGTCACTTATGATGTTAAGATATTTCTCCGTCTTTAACGCTAATAACTCACTGTTGTTTTTTGTTCTGGGTATTTCTAGAGATCCTCTGACAATCAATGTCATTTTCTGTGGACGATTAGTCGATTAAATTATAGTTGATCAACAGATAATTCACAATTCAATTATGATAAAACGGTTAAGTCGTTTATGAGGCTGAAATAGCAACGATTCTCTGGTTCCAGCTTCTCTAATGTGAAGATGTGCTGCTTCTCTTTGTGTTGAAGGCTTTTTATATGTTTTGGACTGTTAATTGGACAAAACAAGACATTTGAAAATGTCACCTTTGGCTCTGTGAAATCGATTCCCTTATCGATTGATTTAAAAGATGATTAAGAAATCCATCGATAATGAAAATAGCCATTAGTTACTCTGCTAATGACATGACAATGATTTTCTTTGACACTCCCAAATCAAGGAGTGGACATAAAAGCATCACTTCCTGTGCTTAAATGAACATCTTGTTGTGAATTCCTAGTATTAGTTACTACTACAGCAGCGACGTTACACAGTTCTATGCGTCCTCTTTGAGCTATTATCAGAGAGCACTGAACGCTAGGTTTAAACAGATTATCATTAGGATAAAATCTGCTCCATTATGTGTTGTTGGAGGTCGGTTTTAGTTTACACATCTCTCTACTGTTGTATTTTTCCCAACAACTTATTGACTTGACCCCCCCACCCCTACTAAAGGCTGCTGGGAAATGATGGGCACAGTTAGGATTAAACACATAGATTCAGCCCCAACGAGTCAATTCCAGCTTTTGTTTTTCTTTAAACACACCCCTGGTGTTGCCCAGCTCCCTGATGAGCCACGGCACTGATTCTGTTTATGACCACTTCATGGCAGGTTGGCACTGGACGCCACATGGCGATGGCACGGGACAGCGGCGGTCGTTATCTGATCTCGAGCTTGGCGAGCAGCGCAGTCGGTTCAGCTCGCGTGTTGACGCTGATACCGGAGCTGTCGAGAGAGACACGTTGTTGTTCTCCACACTGTGCCACTTATTGGCAGCTGACAATAGGTGGTAGTTGATTAAGCCTGCTTGGAGTGTTGGGAGCAATGTCGCCAAAATAAAAGCGCATTATTCAGCTTTACTTAGTTTCAAATCACACAAGTACATGGAGTGTGTTATAGTTGAACCTTGAAGGAAGGGTGGAGCCACTTGAGTGCAACCAAAGGAGCATGATCACCTGTACTGTAAGCAAACAGTCACACCATAAAGTGGTGCAGCAGAATGCAGAATTCATTAACATGTCTGTGTGACAGAGGTGTCGCTGGGAGCTTGGTGATGAAATGTCTACTTGAGCTCTTTCAGACATTCATATTGTTGCACTCCGTTGTACATTCGTAAAGGGACAGAAATAGTTATGTAAAGAATTAAAAAAAAAAGAGAGCTTGAGAGAGAAATTAATTAATTAATTAACTAATTAAAGGCGGGTTGAAAAGCTTTCCATCACAGAGACACAATAATCATTCAAATAGAAATAACTGCGCATACACAATCTTTCCCTACAGGCATTCATGGTGTTGCACTCTTATACTGAAAAGTGACAAATAGTTGTAGATGGAAAAAAAGAGCTTTTGAGAGAAAAAAATCAAACAATTCCTACTTTTCATGTTGTGCTACATTTCTTCTAATTAAACAAATCTCTGCATCAAAATAAGGTTAAAGGAAGGTTCTTCTTCACCTGAATTCAATGCATTTTTGCCTTACATAGACAGCATTTTACTCTTCTACTCTGCACTGCCTCCGCAACATTCAGAAAAGTTTTTCAATGGCTGCCGCTGAAAAAGTCAAAGCCAAAACATCTCGATTGTACCCTGCTGTTAGTTTAGGAAGCGCTTGATTTGATATGCAGCGGAGTTGTCTCTGAGCGGAGCGCGCCTTTTACACTTTGTCCAGCGCGTAGCCGAGTCTGTCCACTGATCTATTTTTATGAAACCTTCTGCATTTCGCTCTGTTAACGACTGCACCAGATATTTCCCCGTGAAAAAAAAGAATCCATTGGCCACATGAGACTGTTAGAAATAAATACAGAGGTGACTCCTTATCACCAGAAAGGCTACAACATGAAAAATAAGGACCTCGGGGGGGTAACCATTTTATAGGAAGGTTGACAGGCACAGTGTTATTTAGTTGCTTCTCAGTGCCTGCTCCTGTAATAAATCACCGGCTGCTCCACACATAAGCCAAAGCTGATGTTTTCCATCATAAAAACTAGGCTCCGGTGATATTGACTTATTTGCATATGTCGAGGCATGCAGAATGTACTAGTTTAGTGCTCGCAGTGTCTCACGGGATTATCAAACGCAATGAGCTGTGCAACATTAGAGAAAGCAAGTGTTGGGTTAAAGAGGCAACGCACGCGCACGAGGAACTCGCGGTATAATCAGGGCTTTTTCCCCTTTTTTCGGATTCCCCGGGCCTTTTTTTTTCATCACACCACTCTCCCTAACAGGTCCCCAGCTTCAGCCGTCAAAATGTGCCACCTCAGGAAATACTGCAGATAAAATTACACAGCACGCACTCAAGCGGAGAATGACTCCATAACCGTGGAGATCGTATTACAGGCTCCTTCGCAAATATATGTCTTTTTTTTTCCCCCCCTCCTTCTTCCCCAAGTGACTTGTGTGCAGTCGTTTTCTCACAGAGGAGAGTTTAAAGACAAATTCCCCACTTGGATACTCTTAGTTTTGTGTCATGTATCATCAACCAGCCTGTGAAGTACACTCCATTCTAGGACTTCTGTTATGAGGAGGTGTAATTGGCATTTCTGTACTTTACAGTCCTGTAGCTGGGCTTGTATTCTTCAGTCAGTGTTTTTCTCCCCCCAGAATATTAGCAAACATCACAGCAGCAGGAACAATAGCAGTATGTACCTACAGTTGTGGTTTTTTATTTTTTTATACACAAGATATCATACATTTGAAACACAATATACCCATCATGCCACTGCCATCTCAAAATGGGGATCCAGCAGGTGAAATTAGAGTGTGCACCTCTGTGTCTGTCCACGGCTTGTCTCGCATTCTGCTGCAGCAAACTGATTAATATTTTTGGTGTGGTCAGTTACGGCGGTGTAACGGACCATTGTGGATCCTTTATCCGTACGTATCCCCCCTCAGGTTTCGGCATGCACTTGTGAACCGCGTATTAATTACACGGTTAAACCATCACAGTGTGAAATAAAGTTTAGGTGACGGTCGTTAATCGGACAATTTTCAGTGAAAAATATGCAATCAGGACATCTGCATTTCTGCTTTCTATTCTCCGGTGCCTGATAATGTTACGTTGTGAACAACAAAACGGTTCAAATTGAGAGCTTGTTACGGTGGCACGTAACACGCTTTTTAACGAACGACGGTTCTGTTCAGTTACATTATGATGCGTTTAGGCTCTGTTCAGTGAAAATTAGTACTGTGCGAAGGTAGATTAAAACGTCATCATGATGTGTTCAAATGTAATCTTGTAAAATGTAGTTTTGGTGATAAAATGTAATAAATCCAGTTGTTTGTAGGAGATGTTTTCACAACACAAATAGATATTAGAGAGTGGATTATGAACTGTTTGCACTAGCTCTTAAGATCTTCTAACACATCATTAACACTACTATTTCATGATCATTTGAATCATTGAATTCATAACCATCTTTGTTCTAGTGATTTATAGTGTTTTTATGCAAAAGAATCCACTATAAATCACTATAACGAAGATGTTTACACTGACTTCAGAGCGTTTTAAATTATTTTTTCTTTCGTGCTGATCCGATCCGTGATTCATGGCTCAAAATCCGTGATACGATCCGAACCTTGAGTTTTTATTGTTCCGTTGCACCCTTAATGTCTGCATTGCTCAAGGACCTCTCTGGTTTACGGTGATTCACACTTCGTCAAAAACACCTTTTTTACTGCCTGTTTTTTACTGCCATTGACTGCCTTGTGACTCCTCAATCACAATCACTACTCTTAAGCTTTCCCGGGGCCGGTAGGGGCCACTGGATATAACACAGCTGAGTGCATCACCGACCCCCCTGCCGTCACTCCGCAGCCCGAGACATGGTGGGTTTTTTTTGGGCAAGATTTTATGACATGTCTTTTACAAGGAGTTTGAGCTGATTGCCTGCCGTCATTGTCACTTGTTTTTGAGCTTGAATGAAGTGTGTTTTCTGACACCTTGCAGCCCATTAGTGTCTAGACGGAGGGTTACTCAATTGTAGGTTGTTCTCATTCAATCACACAATACAGCAGTGTTTGCTGCAGACACACCGGGCAGAGATCTGCTCTCAGCTGAATGCACCTTTCTAGAAATAATAATAATAATAATCAATCCTTTATTAGTCCCACAATGGGGAAATTATTTCTCTGCATTTAACCCATCCCGGAGGAGCAGTGGGCTGCAATGAAGCGCCCGGGGAGCAACTTGGGGTTAGGTGTCTCGCTCAAGGACACCTCGGCATGTTGCCGGTAGAGGGGTTTGAACCACCAACCTTGTGGTTACGGGACAAGCGCTCTACCTCATGTGCCACAGCCGCCCCAAATGTAACCACAATTGAGACTTTTATCTTGATAATTACTCCGGATTCACCGGGAAAAAAATTGATGTTGCAGCCTGTCAGCACACAAATCATTATCCCTAATCCCTTAAGATTCTTCCATTCTGCAGATACATTACAAACAGTGGATTTTCTCTTGAGTGTGCAATAAAGACACGCTTGACAACGGACTCTTCTGAAGCAGCAGAATGCTTGTAGTGTGATGTAAACGAGCCCCACATTGCTTTGCAGTGTGACTATTGCACATCCATTCGTTGCCATGTCGATGCTGAAACAATATATCACGTCAACATCGACTGCTTGTCTCTCCTCTCGCTCTCTTTCTCAAGAGCAAATTATTTTTTATGCCCCAGCTAACAAACAGCTGAGTGAAGAGACAGCATGATCAATAGGAGTAGTCAGTTATTTTGTCTTGTTTTAAAAACATCCCTGGGCATTTTGAGTGTGAGCAGTATACTAAGTGTGTTAAACCAAGATGGGAGGGGAATGAAAAAGGAAAACAAATGGATTTATTTTTGTTTCTTAATACAGAACATGCGGTGTTTGAGCTTGGCAAGCTGAATTCCAGAGTCCAGACTTGTAGGACTTTAAAGACGCAGTACACTTTATGGACTCAGCCAGACCTGCTGCTCTACAGTTTCAACCATTGCTTAAGTTTATGCTGGAATGGTTTTCACTCAATAAATTCACATTTTAAGCACTTTGATGATCATAATCTTAAATTTGCAAGTCATTCCTGCTGAATTTAATTAGCTCCTCCACACTGCACTTTCACATCCGTACTGTGGAAGTCGGACAGAAGCGATAAGTCAATGTTATGTTTTTCCCCCCAAAGCTTGTGTCAGAGATTATTTCAGACTCGTACTTTGAGACCGAATAACTGTCTTCTCCCGTCGGAGGGGGTCGACTGCCGACTGCGATTAACCCAAACATGTCTGCTTCCACTGTCAGTGTTAATGTGTTCAGTTGAACTCTGCCGCTGCAGTAACGGTGACATTGTTAGGGAGGACAACTAATACATCAGCAGCCAGATTGATCTATGCTAAATTTTCTAGATTATCATGAGATTTTTTCCAAAGAGGGGAATATTTGGAAGATAAGATAAGATAAAATAAGATAATCTTTTATTAGTCCCGCAGCGGGGACATTTACAGGATTACATGCATTGCATAGAGTTTAGTGCAAACAAGAGACATGGTACAAAACAAGATCAAAACAAGTATTATATATATAAGTAAATAAGTAAAAAAAACAGTAAATAAATATTAAATAAGTAAAAATAAAACAATAGAATAGAAGATTTAAGATTTTTTTCACATATGAAATGCTTTTTGTTGTCGTTTTTAACCACCACAACAGATAGAGAATATTAAACCCCCTAAAAAGCAACTTAAAAAGCCAAGAATAAAATAAATAATTTGCTTACAGTCCACGGAGAGCAGGTAAATATCAGGGTTCTTAAGCAGTATGGAATTTTTAATATATAAAATATGTAGGAATCCTGAAAAACCTGATTAGCAACATGGCGAGTTGCTCCTTCGTTATACTGTAAATGAGGCAGAGGTGGCATTTATAGCTGACCGAGTGATTTTAAAGTATAACACCCGGCTACTGGATCCTCGTAGGCAAATCATGAACATAGTTTTGTAATGAATACTTAACCAGGGAGAAATCTGACCTCTTTACTATTCGTTAAACCCTTTTATCATGTGCCCAGTGTGGAAATGCTCCCGGCAGCTCCCTTTATAACAGGAGGGCTGAGTCAGGACCACGATCGGCAGCCAGATTAATAATGTGATATGATTCATTTATCCAACAAGCATCAATGTCAATTCATTCCTGTTTTTCTTCTTTTTTTTTTGAAAAATGAATATATTCAGCCATGCATCCCCGTGTTGATCTTGCGTGACAGGAATCATTCTTGTGTTCAATCGCTGTGCTCAGGAGCTCATTAGAAAATCAATGAGGTATTCAGTCTATACACCTACAGATTGATTTTACATGCAGGATTTATATAACTGTGTTTTGTGTGTGTGTGTGTGTGTGTGTGTGTGTGTGTGTGTGTGTGTGTGTTTGGGATTGTGACTATAACGCAGATCTTCCTCTCATTTCAGAATCCAGAAAGAGCTAGCAGAGATAACCTTGGACCCGCCGCCAAATTGCAGGTAGGAGCTTGTTGACTGTGTTTTTTTTAAAAGAGCTATTTGTTCCGACACCTGAGGCACTGTGTGTGTGTGTGTGTGTGTGTGTGTGTGTGTGTGTGTGTGTGTGTGTGTGCGTGTGCGTGAGCGTGCAATAGCCTGTGTGGGCTGTGTGAATGGATTGTGCCAGCTCACTGAGTCACATGAATAGCCATAGGTAGATTATTGTGCCGTATTTGCACCACTGTTTGCTCAGGCTGAAGCGTAATGAATGGACCTTGTAAGCCGTCTGAGGCATCTGACTCCAGGGGTAATAAATAAATATCTTTTGCCATTGACCTGATTGGGCGGTGTTTACCATTAGGATCCCTGTAGCGGCAGCGTTGTGTTTGCTCACACTCCCAACAGGCTGGGAAAGGCACTCTCCGCTGTGGATCGACTGGTTTGCATGGTTTATTTTTCCTCTGAAGGTGGTGAAAGACGGAGGTTAAACACTCCTGCCAATCAAGATCTGAGTAAGAGCTTTCATTGTGTGGTGGGGTTTTTTTTTTTTTTTTTTTCTTCCGTCGAGTAAGCATTTGGTATTCTTCTCAAACCGAGGACTTTCTGGGTGCAGTGTTTTAGGGGGCGAGGGGGAAGATGGAGGTGACTGTGAGCAGCGCAGGCAGCAGGCCTCTGAAGTCCAGGCATTTCCTGTAGGGCTGAGAAAGCAGGGAAACTCATTGATGCATGGACGATCTCAGACTTTTAGGCACAGAAATGTTGGCCACAGCTGGGGTTAGTCATATTTTCACCCAGTCCAAAAAGAAGGGATACACAGATTGAGTTTTAATTCTCCCAGCACGAAATCCTGATACCTCAAACTCAGTGCTCTTTTTTTCCCAAATTTAAAATTTGAAAAAGGTTAATGTGCGAAACTTCGGGTGATATGCTCTTATTTAAGTTAACACGAGCCTTTACCTAACTTCATACACCATCTTACCTTCTAGGCTTGTACACATTTTCCTTTATTATTTCCAGGCGGTTTATAAGATTGCGTTGTTCTAATAAATAGAGATGCACCGGTCGATAGGCTGCAGATTGAAACCAGCAGGTTTTAAGCTGACTTCTGGTCAGTTTCATATTTCAGTTTTTTTTGCCGGTCCACATTTAGTCAAAAATAAGCCTTCAAACATTTGAAACAACTAACTTAATCAGACTCTTATTAAACTGTAATTCATTTCCATGCATTAGTCTCTCCCCAGCCCAGTCCTGCTCACAATGGAGCTAACAGCTAAAGTTAACAGAGGTGGCATTGACTTGCATTATGATGCTTTCAAGCTATCGTGATGTGTAAAAATTAATCTTGCAAAATTCCTATTTTTTTTAACAAGAAACTAATAAATAAGACAGAATTTGTCATTTTTAACGGTTTACACTGACTTCTGGACGGTTAAAACTATTTTTCAGGACAGTGGTGAAACATGTCTGGAGCCTTGCCGTCAATTCTAGTTCTTAGGAAGACAATCGTAATCAGCTAATGTCGTAAGCGGAAAATTTCAATCGATGTATCTCTATAAAAAAATCCACCGGTAGAGATTTGGCAATATTGTCTATATATCTTGTGATCTGGCGAACATGCCTTGCAGGGTATCTTTATTTTTGGCGGAGTCAGTGGAGGAGGAAAGGAATCAACTCAACCAACCCAGACATGACCAGACATTTGCACACTGTAGTTTATTTTTGACAGCTGTCTTGAAATGAAACATGAATAAATCCTGCAGAGAAAGTCAAGACTTTTTTTTTTTCTTCTTTTGATTAACTCAGAAATAGAAATTTGTGAGATTTTTGTATTTCACTGATGGAAGTCAGGATTTTATTTATTTGCCCCAGTTCAACTTAAAACATTTGAAACGATTGTTCTCAGATACCTTAAAGCTTCCATTTTGAAAGAGGAAAGTGCCTTTTCATGTGTCAGGTTTTGTTTGTATGGAAGTTCCAAATGAAAGAAAATAAAACAGTATGTTTATTAATATACAGAAAAATGACTGTATCGGGATATATAAACCTTTACCTTGTCCTCGATGTGTCCACAGCACAGCTGAGGCTGAATTTAGATTCATGAAGCACTTCTGCAACTCTTCATCTGATGACTTTATCTGTCTATCTACTAACACAATATTATGTATTAGGATTTAGTTGGTGGCCTTCAATGAATGTGTCTTAGTGGAAAGATGATGCTCATGAATAAACTGTATTTAATGTGGCCCAGTCACATCTGGCAGTTAGCCGCTCTGCTTAATTAGATCAGTATCAGTGCAGAAACCGATCCAGCAGATTGCATTAGAGCTCCTTAGATTCACCTATTCCTGTTGCTCAAAGGTCATCGTTAATAACTTTGTCAATGCGGTGCTTCAAAAGAACTTCCTAACAATGAGTGCAGAAAATGTTCATGTAAAAACTATGTAATCAGTGCTGACCTACCTGAAATGGTGACGGAAACACTTTTTTTTTTTTTACAGTAAATATCACTACTATCACCACCTTCACGATAAAATGCAGTTGTTGAGAAACACGTCCAGGAATCGATGAGCATCAGAAGGAGTTTTTGCATCAAAATTAGCTCTCTGCTGCAAGTGAAAAGAACAGAATACTGTTTAACATCATGTCTGGCCGATAACTCGTTCCACTAAATAAGGTCAGTACTGCGACTGACAACGATCTGGCAGATTGGAGCGTTGAATTGCTACTGACAAGCGACTCCCTTATCTGAACCAAACAGACCCAATAACAACTACACATCAGCCTGAACCAACTCTAGCACTGTTTCTTAATCAAGGCGCCAGTTTACGTCACTGCGGGACGGAGGGAGTTGTTGTAA